>NC_143165.1:13695305-13998335 GCF_047325235.1 Durio zibethinus
TTGTCCTTTTCTGTTGGTTATTTCATTTCATTAATCATAATTAAACTTTGTTAATTAAGGTTCAGTCTGAAATTAAAAGTATTTGAAATAAGTAAAATCTTGATCTATTAACATGTGAATAAAGTAAGGATAGATGAGCTTAAAGTTTGTTCCTTCCTTCAATCTGTTTGTCTTTTATTCTTGCCTTTGCTTTTCTTTCCCATGAAAATCTGTTTTGATTTTTTTTCAATTTTGGATGAATTAAAATGTCATTGAACAAGTTGGATATATCAGAAGACTAGTAAAATCTGATAGAGGTCAGAATCAATCTGCAGTCAAAAAAACCCAATGTATTTTCAGTGTTCTGTGGATGAATGGCACACTGTATTTTACTAGTAGTTTTTTGTTTAATTGTCGCAAGAAAAAATCAATGAAAAAAAATTGAGTAGCCTTATCCTTTCTTTTCTCTTTTATTTTTTCACCTTTAGTGGATACCCCCACCCTATGATGGCAATCACCAAGTCACCATTTGCATTATGATTGGAATTGACCTACCCTAGATGGCACCTTTTTTCAAGCCAACTGAAAGTTTGGTAACTTTTCCTTGGTGTTAGCCTTTAGCCTTTAAGGATGCATTTGGATACCATCCCTTCTTCATATTTAGGCCTTTTTTTCCTTCAATTATGTCGTGGGGTACATTTGAGTAGAATACATTTTTTAATTATAATAATCGATTATTTTATTTTTAAATATGACAATTAATTATTTTTTATGAGACAATTAATTATCATATTCAATTTTATTATTATTTTCATAACTGTAATTTTATTTAATAAAATATTATATATAAAATTTGTATTATTTAATTGCAAAAAAAAAAAAAGAAAATAGCAGAACCTAATTATTACAACAATCTGCTTTTAAGTCAAAATAAAAAATTTAGGTAGTGTTTAGTTTTAGAAAACAAAATTATTTTTTGTTTTGATATTTTTTAGAAAATAAAAAATATGAATGAAAACGTATGTAATAATTGCAAATAAAAATAAAAATGGGTTGAAATATGAAAAAAAAGAGTATTTTCAATCATGAAAATAAAGAATGTGCATTACTTTTTTCTTTATGCTTTATAAGTTACCGTATTTAAACATTTTTTAATATCATTAATTAATAAATATATATTATATTTATAATTGAATGACATTAATAGTAATATCATTGAATATTTTATTTATTTCATTATTTTTGCATTTTTAAAAAATAATTTTTATTTTTGTTTACCAAATATAATTTTTAGAAAATAAAAATAAAAAAAATAAAAATATTTTTTCAAACAAAATGGATTAAGTTTTCAATGCAAATAGATGAAAAACAACAATTATAATAAGTTAAATGACTATTGATGATTAGTGAATCGAAGATATAGATTCCCCGACCCAAAAGCAAAAAAAAAAAAAAAAAAAAAAAAAAATCGTGAAAAGCAAAATGTAGAAAAGTGGGAAAATATATAATTTGATTTGATTTTTGATTGAATACTAACTTCCAAAGTCAAAAAATTTTAAAAATATATAATAAAAATATAAAAAAGAAGGAGATGAAGATAATGATCTAACACTAGAAGACTTGAAGAAAATATTTCTAAATAGAAAAATTAAAATTAGACATTTCTCCATTGGAGCTTCGGTTTAAAATTTTTGATAAATTTATTTGTATTTTGAATGTAAATTTACATTTTTAATTTAATCTAATTTTGAATTATAATGATTATGACAAAAAATTGTAAAATTAATTATTATATTATAATTTAATCAGGAGCATAAAACGTGGAAAAAAATAGTAGAAGAATAATGCCCACCTATAGCATTTTTATTTTTGAGTTTATATTCGATATATTGTCAGTATAAATTTTATATATTATTAGTGAATTAAATAATATTATTTTATTAATAAATAAATATTAATCTTTCAAATAAATATATAAAAATTAATATTTTTTAAAAACGTTACTAATTAATGAATTATCATTATATAGTTTTTCTTACTAATAAAATAATATTTTTTAATTCAATAACAATAAGTAAAATCTTTATATTAATAATGTATCATATATAAAACTTTTTACTTTTCTTGATCTTCGCTTTCGATGAAGACATCATTTGGTGGAGACTACGTTCTTAACAGGGACTCGAAGCCCCTCGAAGTGAAAATTAAATAAAAGCTACAGCCTTCAAAATTTACCAAATTGAACAACACCTTTATTAATATTCGTATAGTTATGCATTGAATAAGAGAATCCCATCCTAATATTGTAGACATCAATCAATTATAGAAACCCTTATGTTTTTATTTGGTACTGCTGTAAAGTAACATGCTGCACGTGCATCAGTTATTAAATTAGTAACATTTATTGGTGAAGTGTTGAATTTTTAATTTCATGATCACATTCAACTCTTAATAATCTTAAGCATAAAAAAATGTTTGTTTGTTGCATATGTTATTATAAATACAAGCTCCAAATGAAATTTTAATAAATTTCATATAATTTTAAATTTTAATTAATTAATTAATTATTTTACATTAATGATGGTTGATGATGTGCTCCCAATTTTATGATGGATGAGATGATTCATTTTATGTGAATCTTGTATATTAAATCACTCTACAAATGTTTGTGGTCAATTAAAGCAATGATATATCGATGCAGAAGAAATTCACGTCAACTTATTAAGACATTGTATTTATTATTAATTTAGTTTTTGCGTTTTAGTCTTATAGTCTTAATTTCTTCACCAGAAAATTGCACTATGTGCATTAAAGTCTCTGCGTAATGTCTAACTATTGCAATTGAAATCCATGACTAATCATTGAAACACATTAATTAGTAGCTACGCTTTTCAAATACTGGGTGAGGATATCTTACAACAAGGCATAATCATGAGAACTCAAGATTTTGGTGGTTGTCTAGGTTTGGCTTTTCAACTTCTTGTGATGCATTTTGATATATTCTTTTTCATCATAATAATAACATTATATATCATTGAAATTTTTATCTCTTGACTTAGATCTCCCTTTTGATCCATCAATCATTTTTTAAGTCATTCTTCAATCAAAACCATCTACAATTAGTGTATTTTCTCCAGGTGATGAGTTTTGTGTTGTCATAAACCTTTTGTTCTTATACAATAGAGTAATCACATCATTCAATTTCAAAATAGACATGCTTACCAATAAAGTTTGAACTAAAGGTCTATACGACTTAGCCAAAGATGACAATAAAATTAAAGATTTCTCTTTATCTTCTAACTTATTAACATAAATAGCCAACAATTGAGAAACTAACCTATCAAACCCATTCAGGTGATCATGAAGACTTGTACCTTCTTTCATCTTTAAACAATACATATCAATCTTTAAACATAATATATTAGTCAATGACTACGAAGCATAAATATTCTCAAACTTCTAACACAAACTCTCAAGAGTACTTTAAGTCAGCACACTATAGTTTACCTCTAGGACTAGAGTCAATCTAATAGTATTAATAGCTTTCTTCTAAATTCTATTCTAATTATTATCAGTCATTTTCTCAGGCTTATTACTCTCTGATACTTGATATAACCCTTATTGTACTAATAGATTTTGAATTGTACTTTGTCATAACATAAAATTACTTTTCCCATTAAATAAAAAAATTTCAAACTTAGGCATAAGTATTTTAAACATACCTTTTTCAGATATTTTGAAATACTTCACTATCTTCACGATCTCTTGGGCCTACCTTTCCTCTTCCCAAGTCTCGAACCTCGTTCTTATACCATTTGTTAGGAAATCAACATGCATGTGTAGCACAAACACACACAAACAATAAAGTAAGTCAAAAACAAGAATAAGAACACACAAATATATTCAGCCCAACTCAAAATGATATACTTTAAACTCAATCCACTAATAAATAACTCTTTACAATTGTAAAACCTTTAAAATGAGAAAAGTCACAAAAAATTCATTACTCAAAACTTAACCTAACCTAAAACCCAATTCTCTTAGTGTCTAACTCTTTGAAATTACTAAACTAAAATCAACGTATCTTATTTATAATGATAAAACTCTTTGTACGTTTACTAAACTCCTGATGTGAGATACAAGATAAACTCTAAATTCTTATAACTTTACTCAATTTTTCATTTAGGATTAAGAGATTCAAGGCAAACCTTAACACAAGGCTCTAACTTTTTAATTCTTGAGAGCTATGTTTTGGTGATACAAGTTAAAGAAAACATTACTAACTTTGAAAGGAAGAAGAAATAGACAAGATCAGAATTTAATTAAAATATGCTCCTGAGAAATTTACTACATCTATATATTTACAAGGTTATGGTTATAAAGTCCATCAAAATGGTTTATGATATACATTTTTTTATGCATGTAGAGACTTAGAGCCATGTATTTTCTCCTTACTAAATTTTTTGAATCATGGGACACTCCAAAAAACCTTAATAAGAAAATGAAAGACTTTATATCCTTCTAAATTAAAATAATTTGCTTTTAAATTAAATTTTATAAAAAAATGTTATCTTACACTCTATATTCTTATGCCTATTCCTTCTTATTTCAACTTTAAACCTTTTGAACACACTAGCATTGCTTTTAATTTAAATCCTTAGATTCAACATTTTATTTTTCTAGATCAATAGTTTCAACTTTCAAGTTCAAAATTTATTTCATTATTAACGGTAACTATTGGAAATTGATTAATGTATCATTTATAAAAAAAGAAAAAAGGACATTATCAATTTACACAAAAAAATTTTATACTTTTTCTAACCACTAATTATAATAGATTCAATAAATGAGATTAAATTGTTTTTTTTTTCTCCTTTTGATTTATTTTTATCATCTTTTTAATCTATTGAAATTAATAGTTAAAAAATATATAAAAGATATAAAAATTTTTTGATGTAATTTTATCATTCCCTTAAAAAAATTATAATTAATGTAAATAACTTGATTATACAATTTATAAATACACGATTAATCCAGATCTTAGTAAAATTGACTAATAATGTATTTGACAAATGAGTATATGTTTAACATTTTTTTTACATAGTTATCTGATTATTTGATTCAGTAATTGATATTTATTTTTTACTAAAAAATAAAATCTTTTTTTTCAAATAAAACAGGGTTTAAGTTAAAATTTCCTCCTTAGAAAGGAGGAAAAGAAAGTGGGTGCAATTATCTATCAATTTGTTCACACAATTGGGGAAGAATGTATAATTTTCTCAACAAAATACAAAGAACAAAAGCCGTATAATCCAAACAAAGATACAAAAAAACATTATAAATGTATTCTTTTTCTTAAATTCAATGTTGTTATTATTCTTTGAATTTAAAAAGTGAGGCCACGTGGCTGTTTATGACCTCCAGTGTTTAAGGGCAATTTTTAGAGCAATGCCTCGGTTATTTGTTTTTATATATAATTTAAAATTATTAAATTTTAATTATTGATTTAATTAGAAATATATTATTTGTTTTTGAATTAAAAATAAAAAATTTCAATGATTTTTAAGTATTAAAGATAATCTTTTTCCTATCATTTAACCTGCAACTGCTAACAAAATGTTAATCTAAAAAAATCAACAAAGACAGCTGTTTGCTTCAATCATGCTGTGTCGCACCTACGCACCAAGAACATAACAATTCACTCATAATTTGCTGTAATCATCTCTTGTGCCACCTACCATGCAAGTAGCACCAAGACCATAATAATTGACTCATAATTTTGGTTCATTTCCCCTGTCGTTTCCTTGTATTTTCTTTCCTTCTTCCTAAATCCACCTTGATTTATTTTTTTTCGTTTTCTGAATATCAATCAAGTTGCTAACACAGATTTACATATCCTTCTATGATTCTACCAGGAGTTGATTCACTATTTCTTTGCTCAAAACACTTCTTCTATCGGGTTTCTACTCTCTTCTTCACTGCTTTGTGTCTTTTCTTTTGAATTCAAGGTTTTGCAGAAGCATCAGAAAGTCTAGGTGCTTAAGGTAGGAAATTTAATTTCGGTATTCTTTTTCTTATTCATGCTTACCATGATTTTGTTTTCTCTTTTTCTGTTTCGTTAATTCTATTCCTTTTCCTCTTCCACTACTGATATTGGCTTTTAACAATTCTTTCTTTGATGATTTTTATTTTAACTTTGTTAATTTTGTGATTTGTTAGAAACATGAGTGCTGTGATAATGCAATCAGATTAAAAAAAAATTCTTAGAAAATGCGTTGAAAGTAATCACTTCGACTTTAGGTTTTGGTAGTGGTAATAATAAAAGCCTTGATAATTGAACAGTAATTAAGAGCTTGCTGAATTTCAAGGCCAAGGTTCTAACTTTTTAATTCTTGAGAACTGTGTTTTAGTGATATAAGTTAAAGAAATCATTATTACCTTTGAAAGGAAGAAGAAATAGGCAAGACCAGAATGTAATTAAAATATGCTCCTTAGAAATTTACTGCATCTATATATTTACAGGGTTATGGTTATAAAGTCCATCAAAATGGTTTATCTTAAAAATAAAAAATTATATTTTATCTTGAAAATAAAAAATTATATGCTTTACTTAAGATAAAGTTAAATGTTTTGAAGACATACACATTATGATCTAATAATTTAGATTAAAATAATTAGTAATTGAGAAATAGAGAGAAGATTTTGTTTATGTTTTATTTAATATCACGAACTTATAGTATGTCACAACTCAGAAGATGAAAAATGTATTTTATATGAATTTGATTGAATTGTTATTTATGAAATTTAATAAAAAGGAATTCTAAAAGTAAAGATGAGAGTAAATTTGAGTTAATTTGGACAATAGATCTATTATATCCTATAAATAAATTTTTAATTGATTTAAATTTAAATAACTAACGAATAAAAAGTAAAATATTTAATGACAAATAATCATTATTAAATAAATAAATAATGTTAGAAATTGAAATATAAATTTGTTATTTTATAAAAATTATAAAGGTATTTTTGTTATTCATTTTTAATACTTTTAGATTTAAATTTAAATAATTAACTAATAAAAATTATATATTTAATGACAATAATCTTTGTTAAATAAATAAAAAATTGCTAGAAATTTAAAGTTAAATTTGTTATTTTTTAAAATTTATAAGTATATTTATATTGTTAACTTTTAATACTTTTAAAGTTCTCACACACACATACATACATATATATATATATGCATATATATATATATATATATATACATATTCACTTTCAGACGTTGCCATCTTTCTAAGAAAATTTAACTTTTGACAATGAGTGAACTTAGCTACCAAGCATGCTTGCAGGCAGTATCTCAGACTGCCCCTAAAGGCCTGACTACTTTGTACGGACAAAATTTGTATGAAATTTTTTATGTGAAGTTAGTAATATTTTTTAAAAAATAATTTAATAAAAAATTAAAATCAATATATTGATAAAAAGTTTAATGTAAAAATTAATAATATGTAAAAAAAATTATTAAAAAAATTATTTATAATTTAAATTTAATTAATATTTATTCAATGATAAAAATTATATTAATATTTTTATTAAAAATATCTATCTAACAATATATATAAAAAATTTATTAAAACTTTTTTAAAATTTACACACTTAATAACGGAATTTTTTAATATATCAATTTTAATTTAATTATTTTTTATAAAAAAATTTCACGAACTTTACTTTTTTAAACTTCATAGAACTCTTTCCTACTTTGAACTCCCTTATGTTCAAAACTTCAAATGTTAATTTTAGGCTTTTAGCAATTTGAGAAAAAATTGAAGGACTTTGGAAATAGAAAAGTTCGTGTGAAAACTGAAAACACTTGGTATTTAGGGAAAAATCTTCATAATTACTTAAAATATAATAAAATTTTTTGTTATTTTATCTAATGATGATAAATTCACCATCAATTAATTTATAATTAATACTTATTTAATTTATTTTTATATTTTAATTAATTTTATATTTAATTTATAATTATTAGATTTTAATCATTGACTTAATTAAAAATATATTATTTATTTTTAAATTAAATAATAAAAATTTTTGTTTATTTTTAAATATTAGAAGTGATCTTTCTTATTTATTTAAGATACATTTAGATGAACGATGAGATTGACTTTGATGATATTAAAATTAGTAGTGAAAATAAAATTAATTATTATAATGTAAATTAATAATAAGAATATGTGTTTAGATATAAACGTAACGATAATAATAAGATGAATTGAAACAAAAAGAAAAATGGTTATTGAAAATATTAAATTAAAAATTATATAATAAAAAATATAAATTATTTAATGCTTATAAAATTAATAAATTATTAAAAAATTAAATTATTTTATGTCTACTAATAATTTATTACTAAATAATTAAAAATAATAAAAATAATAATATATTAGATAAAATTTTTTATTATATTAAAATAAATAACATTATTTCTCAACATGAACATTAACAAAATTATTTTAAAATTTTTAAATAAAAAAAAGAAAAAGAAAAGGTTGAAATGTATGGATATTTTTATTTTTATACTTCCTCTCTCTCTTGTTTTTTTTTTTTTTTTTGGTTCATCTTTCTATTTTGGATATCTCATGATTATGTCCTTTTTTTTTAACATTTAAAATTTTTATTTTTTATATTTGAAAATTATTTTTTGAGATTTTTAAAATTTTTTAACATAAAAAATCATAAAATTTTAATTTTATAAAAAAATTTAATTTTAATATTCAATACATTAAAATTTAAATTTTTTAAAATTATGGAAAGTCAATATAAAAAAAGCAAGTTAAGATGAAAAGAGTACTACAATTATAAGAATAAAAAGGTTAAAAAAAAAAAAAAACCGATGCGTTACAAACTTCACTAAGGAAGTGTAGACTAAAAATCAAATCGTGTCGAGCAGTGAAATTCAAATACAAATTCAGCGACAATTTTTGTTGAGAAAGCAACCCCACCGGGGGTACGCGCTCTTAATCTGCAACTGCTGAGCCAAAAAAGTCAACAAAGATAGCTATTTGCTATAATCTTGCCGTGTGGCACCCATCATGAAAGTTGGACGAAGACCATAGCAATTGACTTATAATTTTGGTTCATTAGTAATCTTGTTTTTTCCTTGCACTTTCTTTCGCACTTCCTTTTCTTCTTCCTAAATACCATTCTCATCTTTTTTCCTTGAGTGAATATCAATCAATTTGCTAACACTGAATTACATATCCTTTTACCAGTAGTTGATTCAGCCTTTTACCAGTAGTTGATTCACTATTTCTTTGCTCCATACACTTCTTCTACCCAGGTTCTGCTCTTTTCTTCACTGCTCTTTGCTCCATTCAAGGTCTTGCCGAAGCATCAGCCAGTCTAGTAGCTCAACTCAAGGTAAGTAATTTAATTTCCTGTCTTCTGTTTCTTTTTCATGCATGTCATGATTTTGTTTTCTCTTCTTTTTTTATTAATGCTGTTACTGTTCCTCTTCACTACTTATGTTGGATTTTTAAAATTCTTTGTTTAAGATTTTCATTTTAACTTTTTTAATGTTATGGTTCCTTAGAAACATGAGTATTATGATCATGCAATTACATAAAAGAACAAAGCTTAGAAGATTGTTGCAATTAATTGGCTTTATGTTTTGGAAATAGTAATAGTAATACTAACAGCCTTGATAACTGATAACAGTATTTAAGGCCAGGAAATCGGCAAGACCAGAATGTAATAGATCCATGAAAATTCACTTAGAAATGTTTATAGCAAAAAATACGTGGTAATATGGTAGAATAGAATTTATCCACAACAATATAAAGGCTGCAACGCTTTTGTAAGACACCATCTCCAGAGTCCAGAGGAGTCAAAGAATATATAATATTGATTCACATCCTTAATAACCGACTTGTCTAATTAAAATAGGTTCCTTAGAAATTTACTTCATCTATATATTTACATGGTAATGGTTATAAAGTATATCAAAATGGTTTATGATATACATATTTGTTCTTATGTACGTAGGGACTTACAGCCATGAATTTCTTCCTTACTAAAATCGATAAATTTTGGGACACTCCGACAAACCTTGATGAGAACATGAATGACCTAAAGAGAAAACTTGAGAGACTAAATGCTCTAAAAGAAGATATGGAGTCAAGAAGGAGCACAGAGTTGCATCCAAGAAAGAAACTAAAGAAAGAAGTTGAGTTATGGTTCAGAAATGTTGAAAGAATAGACGGCCAAATCCGAGACCTTGAACAAAAAATTGGAGAAAGTAACGCTATCTCACGTGGACTCTTCAAAGGAAATGTTTTCAAAAAGATACATGAAGTTGAAGAACTTTATCAATGGGGTAATTTTCGCGATAGTTTGGTAGTTGACAACCCTGGGGTGATTGGACAAGCTCTATCAACCACAACTTTATTTGTTGAAGCTGCAAAGATTTGTATAGAAGAAGTTTGGGCCTACTTGATGGGTGCTGATGTTCAAAAGATTGGAGTTTGTGGAATGGGAGGAATAGGTAAAACAACCATCATGAAGTTTATACACAACCAACTTTTGAATGAAACAGAAAAATTTGACATTGTGATATGGATCACTGTATCAAAGGAGACGAACATCATTAAACTGCAAAATAGGATTGCACGTGCAATGAAAGAATCCCTTGATGAAGATGAAGATGAAACAATGAGAGCAGGGATGATAAAGGAGATGTTGACTCGTAAAGGCAAGTATGTGTTAATCCTAGATGATTTGTGGGACAAACTTTCTCTTGAGGAAGTAGGCATCCCCGAGCCTTCTAATGGGAGTAAATTACTGGTAACAACTCGGTTATTAGATGTGTGCCACTATCTGAATTGTCAGGAAGTTAGAGTGCCTACTCTTTCAAATTCAGATGCATGGAGCTTGTTCTTGAAAAAAGTAGGTGAAGATGTTTCGAATCATCCAGATCTATTACCCATTGTGGAATTAGTTGCTATAGAATGTGATGGTTTGCCCTTGGCTATTGTTACGATAGCAAGTAGTATGAGGGGTGTACGTGATGTTCATGCGTGGAGGGATGCACTCCATGAATTAAAAAGCAATGGAGAAACTGTGAAAAAGATGGAAGAGAAGGTATTTCAACGACTTCAGTTCAGCTATGATCGTTTACGGGATGAAGAGCTGAAAAATTGCTTCCTCTGCTGTGCCTTATTTCCTGAAGATTGGGAAATAGATACAAATATGCTTATCAATCTTTGGATTGCGGAAGGGCATATAAAAGAAATGGACAGCATGCAACAAGAGATTGACAAGGGGCGTACCATACTGGATGAACTCAAAAACAGTTGTTTGATAGAAAATTGTAATACAGCTAGAGGTGCAGTGAAGCTGCATGACGTTGTGAGGGACATGGCATTACACATCACAAAACCAAGATTTTTGGTGAAAGCCGGCATGCAATTTGAAAGGATACCTGATGTGCGAGATTGGAATGAAGATTTGGAGAAGGCTTCATTGATGGAGAATTGCCGATTACAAATTCCATCCGAAATGCCACCCCCAAAATGCCAAAAGCTCACTACATTATTGTTGTCCAACTGCTCTATAAGGAGTATTCCAGAGTGTTTCTTTGAGCAAATGCATGGACTCAAGATTCTTGATCTTTCTGGGAATTTTATTGAGAGTTTACCAAATTCCATCTCTAATTTGGAAACTCTCACTACATTATTGCTTGGTTATTGTGAACGGTTAGAGAAGGTGCCATCTTTTTCAAAACTTCAAGCTTTAGAAAAGTTAGACCTTAGCGTAACAAAAATCAAGGATATACCTCAGGGGATGGAAAGGTTGGTAAATCTCAGGTATCTTGATTTGAGTTACACGGAAATAACAGAGATGGCCGATGGAATATTGGCAAAATTCACATCCCTTCAGCACTTATCAATACGTGGATTTCATTATAAATTATTCATGAGCGAAGAGGAAATAGGAGCATTAATGAGGAAGTTGGAAATCTTTGAAGGGTGTTTGTCTGACTGGAATGAGTGGAACAGTTGTGCCCAAGGTTTGCATGCTCAAGAAAGATGTCCTCGTCAATACATCATTCATGTGGGTCGTAAATCTCATAGGAATGACTATGACGGGGATTCGAAAAAGTTCATTGAATTATGTGGCTGTGACATGATCTGTACAATTGGTATTAAGATCTTCTCTGATGTTGAGGTTTTGAATATTAGGGAATGCACTATGGATTTTTGTGAAGAGTCATTATTCTCATGGTTTATCCCAGTACCACATAACAAATTTTCCTCTCTTTCTCATGTTGATATACTTTGTTGTGGAAATATAAAGAAGCTGTTCTCGTCCAATTGGGTGCTGCACAACCTCCAAAATTTGAAAACTTTATGGGTTAAGTCATGTTGGGATATGGAAGAAATAATAGCATCAGAATCAGAAGTGAAGGGAGCAGGAAATGGAGTTACCATCAAACTTACACTTCCAAGATTAAAGGAATTGACATTGTGGTATCTACGAGATTTGAAGAGCATTTGTGGTGCAAATGGAGTAGTGGTTTGTGATTCTATTGAGGAGATTACTATAATTGGTTTTCCAAAATTAAAGAGGATACCTCTGAATCTTCCCTTGCAAGATGATGGCCAACCATCTCCTCCTTCCTCTCTTAGAAGAATTGTAGCAAGTAAAGGGTGGTGGGAATCGGTGGAGTGGGACCATCCACATGCCAAGTCTCTGTTGGAGCCCTACTTTAACGAGTGGCACTGTTAGTTGCCTGTTTGTAGAAATGCCTGATCACTACAGCAGTCAGTGTTTCTTTGATCAAATGCCTGACAATAACGGTAGTTTATTTCTGACACTTTCTTTCTTTCTTTCTTTCTATTTTCACTTTCTTATATGTTAATCTCTTGCTTGACCTTTCCAATTTTCTTAGAGATCTTTCTAGCACACCGAGGATTATTTGTTATGATTATTTCGCAGCAGTAGCAACAGCAACAGCTCACACACTTTGATGTTTGGAACTCTCTTGATGCATGTTCTTTTCAAGTCTGATATGTTTCTGCCTTCTCGTTGATGTTTACAAGGTTTGTGGGAATTTTGGTCAAATTCTTCAATTGCTCATATTTGGATTGAAGTCTGTTCTAAATCATCTTGAAAAAACTAATTCTTTTTTCACAAAAGTTTGAATCAAGTTCTTTATGGCAATTCCTTAAAATGCTTTGTTGAAATTCAAAATCTTTACGGATAATTCTTTGTTGAAATTCATATAAACAAGGAAAGCACATTTTGAAATAAAGATGAAAGGTTATCTTGATTTTCACCATGATTTTAAAGAATTATGCATTAAGTGAGAAATAATTTCTTCAAAAACAAACTTGAGGATTTATGTTTTCTTTTTTGCTTTAAATTGTTATTATATATAATTCTACTTCATTTTTTTTTTCTCATCTTTTCCTAGATACATTACCTACTCGAGGATTAGAAATGGCAATTGCTCACTCTAAGATTGAAGTAGAATAGTAAATTTCACTCGTTTGCTGAACACCAGAGTTCCTCTCAATTCGCTTAAATCATCTTCACCAACTTCAGAATTACCTCTGTTTTCTAGTGTAATATTTGTTGGCTATGTACTTTATTTCATGTCTGTTACAAAAACATGTCAATGACTTTCTCTCTGTATTAATCATCGAAAACTAAATGCTCCGGATTTGATTGTTGGCCAGATTCTGTTACGCTTAATTCTGCTGCAAAGCTGTTGGTTATTTTTCCTTTGCAGTGCAGATATTTCATTTCAAAATTAATTGCTGAAGTTGGAAAGAACCTTATGAAAGAAATTTGTGTATATTAGATGGATGATGGTATTTGGGGATTGGGAGGGCTAGGTACAACATTATTACAAGAAGAAACTGGGAAACGAGTTCTGTTGAAACGCATCAATATGGGTTGGATCAGCAATCACAATGAAAAAAAATGATTGATTGACGCTCAGTTTATGTCCTATGAAGATTTTTGTACTTTAAGTCTACAGAAGCTCACGAATTGGCCTCCACTTAACACAAAATAGCTGCATGAAGATGCTTTTTCCACTGGCACCCACCACGAAAGTGGCACCAAGACCATAACAATTGACTCTCATTTCTCTTTTTTTTTTCCCTTGCATTTTCCTTGTCACTTTCTTTTCTTCTTCCTAAATCCCACCTTCATCTTTTTTTTCTTTGATTGAATATCACATGAATCTTCAACTGCTTTTTCATAAGTAACATCACAATTGTTTCTTTCCCACTGTCTTTGAAAGTGGGGCAATGTGTTACTTTCTTTTTCTTTTTTATATCCCACTTGTTTTTAAATTACTAGAATGACTAAACTGGAACAAGCTGTCCTACTTGTTATTAAATCCAAAAAGCAAAATGGGATAAAAACAAGTCAAAATATCTACACATAATTTTCAGAGCAGGTTCCTTGTAGAGATAAGAAATAAACCTATTAACAATGAGGAAGAGCAAAATGATCGTTACAAAACTTTCAACATAGCAAGTTCCAGTTACAGATCATCATTGGCCAGATTGACAGCTAAAAGATTCTATACCATCCAACACTGATACTTCAAGGAATTATTAGCAATTCCACTAAACCTTTCTGACAATATCCAAAAGAAGAACATTTGGCACTCGGAAATCATAAGTCTTACAAGATGACTCCCACTTTTTAAGCAACTTTTCCTTATGTAGTTTATGTTGGTGAGCTTCTTACATTTGGCCTTTTAAAGGCCCCACAACAATTTCATTTCGTCTAAGTTTCCCAAACTAGCGTACGTTGAAATCAAATGGTCGTAGCCTAGTGCATTTTTGCCTACTTTCCTCTCACATTCCTTCAAATAACGAAGTGCCTTTTCGTTAAGACCTGCTTTTAAGTAGTGGTTTGCCACTGCGGAATAAGTACCCCAATCCATTTGAATGTTCTGTTGACTTTCCATTTCTTGTAGAACCTTCCCCATGCTGTTATAATCAGATCTTGCCACATAAGAATTTATACAAATTCTATAGCTGAACATGTGAGGGGAGACACCATTGATCTTCATCTCCAACAAAACATCAGGTACTTTTTCCAGTTGATCTACGTTGGTGTAGAGGCACATGAGGTTATTGTAGTTGAGAGGAGAGGAAAGAAAACTCATCTCCCTCATATTCTTCATAAGGGAAAGGGACTCATTGATAGGGCCTTCTCGAACATAGCAATTTAAAAGAGCACCATAGGTCTGAACAGTTTTATCTTGGTCTTTCATGCTACCAAAGAAGTTTTCTTCAGACCTTAGGCCATGAACTCTACCAATTAGATCCAACTGCACGGCACAGCCACTAGATGAAAATTTGAGGTCATTGCTACTCATCCATTTAGAAACCTGCTCTGCCAAGAACCCAACATATAAGCATGCAAGAAATATGCAAACTCTAAAACTCATACATACCGGCAGAGCATTTGATAATTGGACAGAGGATTTTCTACTTTACTGCATCCATGATGGAAATGAATAGTTGCAAGAACAAAAGAAAGACATTTACAATGTTATAAAAGATACATACTATATGTTTACACGTCTACAGCTAAAGATGAACACTAGTTTTTTTAATACTTCAGGATTTAAACTTTACTCGATGGAACTAAAAGAGTCGAGGACTCTATCATCAGACCACGCAAACGTTAGCAATTAATAGCTTTTTAGTAAATCTTAGTGGTGAAGTTTTACTTTTTAGTATTATCAGGATGGTAGTCTCAAACATAGAGGGATTGCAAAGCTGTCACCCCGTAAGTATTGGAGCATTTTCCAGCCTCAAATTATGACGTCTTTTTTTTTTTTTCAAATTCAAATTTAAAGTTCATTTAAATCAGTGTTGGGGTTATCAATTTCTTTGAGGGTTTAGAAAATTTTTTTTGGATAGAAAACAGCTAAGAACAAAATACCCAGATTTTCTTTTCCTCACATTTTTACCATTTTGTAATCATCATCCGTATTCTAACCAATCAAAACATAAGCTCTATGACAGAAAAATCTCTTTCCTTTACTCAAACCAATCAACTCTATTTACCTTCAAGTCATGACTATAACGACTACGAGCACGTAGGTCACGGATGATAGGCTGTTGCTGGAATTCGTCGACATTTTTTCCTTCTTTAACCTACTGTAGAAGAACTGGAGCTACACTGCAACTTGGGTCTCCTACAGCATTGATTCTTGGATGAAGGTTGTTTCTTTTTACCGGGTTTGGTTTCAAACAATATGTTCTTTTTCTTGCCAACATCACTTTTGTTGGTAAAATTTTGGTCTTGTTGTATAAGATTGTGAATTACGTTCTTGACGCCATTGAAGTCAAGGGCTTTCAGGTTTTGCAGTCGGAGTGATTTATGCACTGTTGGGTCAGTAAAAATTGGGTTTGGACTTTGGGGCCCAAAAATTATACAGCATAAAAATTACATCTTCCTTCTCGAAAAAACTTCACTTCTTTTCATTTTTATCTTGTCAAAATTTTTCAATTTCGACCTTTTTTATATTTATTATTGAGAAAAAAGAAGAAAAAATATAATTTAGAAATTTTGAATGAAGTAATTTTCAAAAATATTTTTATAAAAATTCATTATTTAAAATATTTAAAACAATAGATTTCAAAATTTAAAAAAAAAAAAAACCTAGGGTAAAGAGGTGTAGAGCTTTGAATGAGATGGACACGTACAAGAAAAAGTGAAAAGACTTCGTAATAGAGTAATGAGTTTTAATATTTCAATATCTAAATTGAAGAGTTTGTCTATAGGGTTATTAGGACTTGAAAAACACGAAATTCAGATAAATGATCCATCTCTTGAGTTCCTGCATCTTAAAAGTGTTCCAGCAACAAGATTTAGAGGAATTAATATACTGTTTGTTAATCTGATTCGATTGGAGCTAGATGTTGGTTTTAATGGTTGGAATTTGCTATCACTTTTCCTTGAAAATTCTCATATTCTACAACTTCTTTGTTAATCTGGTTCGATTAATTGTTATTTAATAGGTCAGTTTATGTACTTGAAGAGGACAAAGGATAAAACTGGTTAAAGTTTCCGTAACCAATTATTACCATACTAATTTTTGGCATCTGTCTAGCTGCTCCAGAAATTAATTGACATTGGAGATGAAAAGCAGTGGACACTGCCAAAGCATGTTCCATAATATTGTTTGTCACACCTGGAAACAAATCACCACTCATTATCCTGAAGGAAAGAATAGGAAAGGTGTGCTCATCTTCCTTCCTTCCTTCTCATATAATTTTTTCTTGCAATTTGCATGATATTTAAGGTAGAGAGGGAGGGCACATGCTATTAAACTTGAACATGCAAATTTTCAGGCACAATTAGAAAATTAAAAGAATCGATTCTTTAATGTAATTATCAAGATTGGAAACTTATAAAGAAGAAAAGTACTACTTTTTATAACCCTTTGTTTTTTTTTTTTTTTAATTTTGAGCTACACCGATTAAAATTTGAATTCAGGACTCTCATCCTTGAAGTCGTCCCCAATACCATTTTTTTATTTAGATTCTTGCTCAATTATATTGCAAAAAGCTATGATCAAAACAACACAGTTAAGAAAGTGTTAAAATATGAAGAGCATGTTTTACTGGTTAAGACGAAGAACAAAAAAAAAAAAACAAACATGTTAAAATCTTACAGGTTATGACAAGTGAGAATGAACAATTGGTGGGCTAGTCCCTTTTTGGGGCCAGGTGCAAGAAAACAACTCAAACCAAAATGTGAAAGGGAAAATTAGAAAATTAAGAAAATTAAAAAAAAAGGTCTAGTCTAAGGTGATGACAATTCGTAAGCAAATTTAATAACTTTTTAACCTAATAGTCAGGGCCGTAGAAGTAGTTCTGATATCGATGATCTTATTTTTCAAAGATGTAAAAACATAACTATGGTAAAATCGTTTTTAAACATAAATTATTTTCTTATTTCATTCATAAGTAGGATCCATAATTTATATAAAAAAAAACACAAAATAATCATATACTTGATCCTATTTTTATATATCAAAAAATAAAAAAAATAAAATATTTACTTATTTAGAAACATAAATATATATACAAAATCGAAAATAAGCAAAATGTATGAGACTCTACTTACCTCTATCTGATTCCCTCACTTAGTTTTGCCTTAAAATATTTAATAGCCTATTCACAATCATTTCAACATATTAAAAACTAATTAGCTTTTTTTGAGACTATTTGTACTAAAAATAATTAAGTTATTCAAGAATTAACTCAACTAACTAATTCTGACAACTTGTACTACTTTTACTAAAATGATCGTATCTCAAGATATTTTATATAAATATATAAAAGCCAAAGCTTTTGGCAAAAATGAAAAAAATCCTGCGGACAGCTTAAAATGTTAACATGTGGACGGTTTTAAAAATCATCACGTGACATCTAAAAAACATATTTTTATTTAATACATTTTTAATTTAAAAATAATTCAAAAAACTAAATTGATTATATTTATATTTTTATTATTAACCTTAAATTACTCTCAATTCAATTCATATTAAAAGTACTGAAATTTTAAAAATTTCTTAATTTGACAAATTAAATCAATCAATATATAATTAATAAATTAATAAATACTACAATTAAAATTATAAAATAGTTTATTCTCTAATCAATTATTTGATACATTTATATTTGATTAGATATAGTATCCAATAATTAATGTATTTCATGTGTAAATATATAAAGCAAATATAATTAAAAAAACTAAATTGATTATATTTATGTTTTTATTATTGATTTTAAATCACTCTCAATTCAATTCATATTAAAAGTATTAAAATTTTAAAATTTTCTTAATTTGACAAATTAAATCAATCAATATATAATTAATAAATTAATAAATACTACAATTATAACTATAAAATAATTGATTCTCTAATTAATTATTTGATACATTTATATTTGATTAAGTATAGTATCCGTAATTGATGTATTTCATGTGTAAATATATAAAGCAAATATATCAAATTAATTCTTCATAATTAAATTAATGGAATAAAATATTTTATTATTTTATATTTGATTGATACATTTATGTTTCATTAAATATGATTTCATTTGATTTTCCTATATAAATATATAAAAGCCAAAGCTATTGGCAAAAATAGAAAAAATCTTATGTGAACGGCTTAAAATGTTAACATGTGGATGGTTTTAAAAATCGTCATGTAACATCTAACAAATGCATTTTATTTTATTTAATATATTTTTATTTTAAAAATAATTTCAAAAACTAAATTGATTATATTTATGTTTTTATTGTTAATATTAAATCACTCTCAATTCAATTCATATTAAAAGTACTAAAATTTTAAATTTTTCTTAATTTGACAAATTAAATCAATCAATATATAATTAATAAATTAATAAATCCTACAATTACAATTATAAAATAGTTGATTTTCTAACCAATTATTTGATACATTTATATTTGATTAAATATAGTATTCAGTAATTGATATAATTCATGTGTAAATGTATAAAGCAAATATAATCCAGAAGACCAAATTGATTATATTTATATTTTTATTATTGATTTTAAATCATTCTCAATTCAATTCATATTAAAAGTATTAAAAATTTAAAATTTTCTTCATTTGATAAATTAAATCAATCAATATATAATTAATAAATTAATAAATACTATAATTACAATTATAAAATAGTTGATTCTCTAATTAATTATTTGATACATTTATATTTGATTAAATATAGTATCCATTTGAGTTATTGATGTATTTCATGATGTATGTAAATATATAAAGCAAATATATCAAATTAATTCTCCATAATTAAATTAATGGAATAAAATATTTTATGAATTTATATTTGATTGATACATTTATATTTTGTTAAATATGATTTCATTTGATAAAATATCAATCCATATTGTTTTCATTTGTAACATTTTATAATTTTGTTATTTAATATTAATGTGCATTGATTTAATTAAAATTTAATTTAATTTATTTCTATTATTAAATACAATAAATTTAATTTGTTTTATTATTCTAAATTAAGGGATCTCTAAATGTTAATGGCAGAATAAAATATTTCAATATCAATCAACTTGCCATTGTTAGACCATTATTCATTTATAATTTTTATTATTTCAATATTAACTTTCATAATTTAAAATTATCTTATTAATTGACTATATTTATGTTTTTATTATGGACTTTAAATCACTCTCAATTTAATTCATATTAAAAGTATTAAAATTTTAAAAATATCTTAATTTGACAAATTAAATCAATCAATATATAATTAATTAATAATGTAATAGATACTACAATTACAATTATAAAATAATTAATTCTCTAATCAATTATTTGATACATTTATATTTGATTAAATATAGTATCCATTTGAGCAATTGATGTATTTCATGTGTAAATATAGAAAGCAAATATATCAAATTAATTCTCCTTAATTAAATTAATGGAATAAAATATTTTATTAATTTATATTTGATTGATAGATTTATATTTTATTAAATATGATTTCATTTGATTAAATTTGGTAAAACACTAATTCATGTTTGATTTCATTTGATAAAATATTAATGCACTTGGATTTCATTTAATTTCATTTGTACCGTTTTATAATTTTAAAATCTAGATATTAATGCACATTGATTTAATTAAAATTTAATTTGTTTTATTGCCATTATTAAATATAATAAATTTAATTTGTTTTATTGTTCTAAATTAAGGGATTTTTAAATATTAATGGTAGAATAAAATATTTCAATATCAATCAACTTGCCATTGTTAGACCATTATTCATTCACAATTTTTATTATTTCAATATTAACTTTTATAATTTAAAATTATCTTATTAGTTAACCTACAACACACTTTTTGTATAAGTAGCACTAGGTTAAACATAATGTATCTTTAATCACTTTTCACTAATTTGATATATTTTGATCACTACTTAACTCTATTTCAATTTTCTCTTTAATTTTCACTTTGCATCATTTCTTAGTTTGTGCTACTCAAAGATTATTCTCTTTTTATACTTATATTTTATATTTATTTAACTATGATATTAGCTTTCTTTTCTTAATATTTTTTTTTTGATGATTGATTTAAAAATAATTGGGTATATACGGACAAAGTCTTTCACCAATAGAGTCATTATTATAAAAGTTGATATCTCTTTTAGTTGGCACTGTATGTCATGTAGGCATAATAAGAAATTATTTGAAATTGAAGGGAAATTTCAATATTATTCTTGCAAGGTTGATGTCCCTAATCCAAGTCCAAGGCAATTTGTATTTATATTTTTTATATTTGATACATAAAAAAATTATTATTCCATGATGATAATAAAAGTATTTTAAATTATTATATTATATTTGTAATTTTAGAATTTTGCTTTTTTTATAAGTATAAGTTGAATATTGAGGCATATGATAATTCTAAAAGGGCGATGTTCTTACAGTTCAATACAGAAGCTAATGATTTAATTAATAGAGATATTAACCATCTTTATGAAATAGCTGTTAAGGTATTAAGTTCAAAATTATTTTAAAATTATTTAATATTCAAATTAATTGAATGATATATTTATACTTATGATTTAGGAAAATGGAGATTATAACATCCAATAGATATTTGAAGATTTTTGAGATAAAATTTGTGTGTTCAAGACGAGAGCAACTAAGTATAATCTTGAGACAAGTAGTACCAAACTTATAGTTAATGAGGTGTATGATTATGATCCTAAGCTTGAATGTCAAAAATTATTGGAAAAGATAAACATCAGCTTATTATAATGATTATATTTGTTATACAGTTATATAGTATGGATTATAATTCAACTATTGTCAAATTATAGATTGTTATTTTATCTATCTCTTCACCTCCATCTTTAGAATCTATTGGCTCATAAAGTAAAATGACAACTATTTCAAAGATAGACAAAAGTACTGGAGAAACAATTGTTGCATCTTTGCTGCAACAACAACCTATGGAGGAATCTCCTATAAAAAAAAGTTTGTATGTGAGATTGATTTTAAAAATGAAAATTTTAATTTCTTGAAATCGAAAACATTAGTGTCTTTTTTTTAGAGATTATTTAGATTTAATAAATTATAGTTTGAGTTTTCTTTAGAATTGATGATAATTGCATAAGTATATTCAATATGTAATTAATTTATTTTATTATATTAAAATATATAAATTTAAATAAAAATAATTACATAAGTTATGAGTTGTTTATAAACATCATAGCTTATGTTATCATTTTAAAAAAAATTATATTTATATAAGATTTATTGATATATGAATATATTTTCATGCATCGCATGGATTTAAAACTAGTTCAACTTGGAATTAAGATCCTTTTTATGCATTAAAAACTATACTTGATAAGCTTTTTAACCATTTATGGCCCAACTTGTAACTCCTTAGACTAATTGTAATAATGTTTGTAATTCACATCATATGCTGCTGCCAAATAGCATGTATATATACTATTAAAAATGACATATTTATTCATAGAAAATTCCAAATTCAATTTCGCTTATTTTGTTTGAAAGTATGATCAATAAGCTTTCCAAACATATATAATTTAATCTATAATTTCTCGTATAAAATTTAAGATAGTTTTCGTAATTCATCACTAATGCTGTTGTCATATAGCTTGCACATCCTTAAGTAAAAATTAGACAACTCTTCATAAAAAAATTTAGAATTGACTTCTATTTGTTTTGTTAGAAAGTAGATACAGTAAGCTTTCCAATGTTATATAATACTTATAGTAATAATCTATCAATTAATATAGAATTATATTTTAATTTACTATTCTAGATCATAGCATCTCATAAAAAAAAATAGAATTTCTTCTTCTATTTTTACAAACCCAAATCTCTACTTTCAGCTTTTAAAATCCACTCAATAATCATCATTAAATCTTAATAACATGAAGTAAACAAAGCCCAATAATTTACCCAAATAGATTATGAAGATTAATGAAAGATTTCATAATTTTTCTTGATTTTTCTTTTAAAACTTTAACTCAAACTAATAGCAACCAACATGGTATTTTTTTTCTTAAATAAAAAGAGAGCACATATTCACAGTTTGGGCATTAACTTGATTGTAATCTTTGATTTCAAATCTCTAACTTAATTTTTCATGCTCTTTAACCTTAAAGAAGATGGGAAGAATAATTCTCATTCTTTTTTTGTTTCATGATAGCTAAGTTTTCTCTAGTAAAACACCTTAACCACTTTTTTACTAGTAATTAACTTCTTAATTAAATTAATGAGTTTTAGTAATAATCTAACCTAATTATCATTTGGACTAGGCATTAAATGTCTCAAACATAGAGGGATTAGAAAACTATCAACCTATAAGCATTGGAGCATTTTCCAACCTGAAATCATGACATCCTTTTTTTTTTTTTTTTAAATTCAAATTCAAAGTTCATTTAAATTAGAGTTAGAGTTACCAATTTCTTTGGCGTTTTAGATTTTTTTGGAATACCAAAAAACAAAACACACAGATTTTTTTTTCCTCTCTTTTTTACCATTTTGCAATCATCTTCCATATTCTAACTAATCAAAACATAAGTTATAAGATAGAAAAATCTAATTCATTTACTCTAACCAATCAACTATCTTTACTTCCAAGGCATAACTATAGTGCCTACGAGCATGTAGGTCATGGATGATAGGCTACAATTAGAATTCGTTGACATTTTATTAGGAAAATGGGGTCCAACCCCAAGTAATTGGTTTTAGACCAATCAAAGGTCATGGGCCTTGGTTTTTCTTTTTACATAGAGCCTTAGCTACTTAATAAAAAAATGTGGAGTTGTTTTAAGGTGGTGTCACAAACCAAGAAGAGAAAGAAGAAAAGCTAAGAAAAAAAAGAGAGAGTTGGCTGAACGAAAGTTGATTCGTGATCCAATTGAGCTAAAACTTTGTCAGCAGGTTTATGATTCAGAGTTTTAGATTTTGAACAGTGAAGATTGGGTTTGAAGCTTTCTAAGAATAAATTGGGGTATATTTGTTGAGTCACCTATTTAGTGAGATTTCTTCAATTGTCTCTCTAGTTGTTGATTAGCTTTAGTTGTTGATTAGCTCTAGTTTTAGTTAGAGAAGAACTTTGTATATTCATTATTTGATAATGAAGATTTTTCTGGAGGTTCATGGTTTTTCCTCTATATTTGAGGGTTTTTCACGTAAATCTTGGTGTGCTTTATTTTTTTTGCGTTATTGATTGTTGTTTATTACTGTGGGTTTATTATGATATATTGCTTCAGCATTATTGTGTTTCTTACTTCAAGGCCAATAAGTGGTATCAAAATGAGGGTTATTTTAAGATATCGACACAGAAGCAGTCCAAAACAGAAGTAAATTCTATTTGAGATCATGAAAAGTGATACAATTTCTATGATAAAATTAACAGCATCAAATTATTCAATTTGGAAGCCTATGATGAGAGATCATTTATACTGCAAAGATTTGTATTAGCTAATATTAGGTGATTCGGCTAAACTAGTAGTTATGAAAAATGAAAGTTGAAAAAAGTTAGGCAAAAAGACACTGGCTACAATAAAAAAATATATTAATATCAACGTGTTCTATCATGTAGGATAAGAGGTAGATACCCACATTATTTGAGAAAAATTGACAACATTGTATGAGAGAAAAATACGTATGAATAAAGTTATGTTTATTAAAAAGCTTTAACTTTACAGTATAGGGATGGATGATTGATTACAAAGCACTTAAGTGATTTTTAAGACATATTCAATCGGATGACTACAATGGAGATTAAGATGGATGATGAAGTAAAAGCATTGTTTCTTTTAGGTTAATTACCAAACAGCGGGAATACTTTAGTTATGACTGTTTTTAATTTATTTCCTGATTATAATGTGAGATTGGAGATGGCAAAAGATAGTATGCTTAATGAAAAAGCAAGATGAAAATATGTAAACCTTGGGAATCAAGCTTTGGTCACAGAAAACATGAGTAGAAACATCGACATAGGTCAGAACTCAAAATGTTGTAGTAAGTCTAAACATAGATTAAAGTCCAGAGATAAAGTAAAGTATTTTCATTATGGTAAATCAGGTCATATAAAATGACACTATAAAATTTTGAAGCAAGAGTGGAAAAATGAGAAAGGTAAGAGTTCAAATGATGGTAATATTATAGTAATGAATTCAGATAATAATTCAGTTACTTTGATTTGTACACATGATGATTATAATCATATTGGTGATCTTAGCATTGAATGGATAGTTGACATAGGGATGGCATATCACTATGTTCTTGAGAGAGAGTTGTTTACAACTTACAAAGTAAGAGACTTTGGTTGCACCAAAATGAAAAATAAGAGTGTGTTCCAGATTGTTAGGATTGGTGATATTATTGTACAAATTAGTACAGGCTGCATGTTGACTTTGAGGGATGTCAGATATATTCTGGATATGAGAATAAACTTGCTTGCTATTAATGTCTTTGATAAGAAGGGATATTAAAGTCGACAAAAGAATGGATAATGAAAGTTTCTCAAAAGATCTATGGTAGTTGCAAAAGAAAAATTATACTGCACAATGTATAAGACATGGATGCAATTGAATGACAACCAGGTAAATGCCATTGAGGATGATGCTTCAGCAAACTTGTGGCATAAGAGGCTGGCATACATGAGTGGGAAGGGGTTATAGGTTTTGGCAATGCAGTCTTTCATTCCCTTTACCAAAGGTATATCTCTCCATTTATATGATTATTGTTTGTTTGGTAAGTATCATAGAATTTTTTTCATAAGAGTTCTCAGAGAAAAGAAAATAGATTGGAATTGATTTATTCTGACGTATGTGGTCTCATTGAGGTTGAGTCATTAGGTAGTAACAGGTATTTTGTTACTTTTATTAATGATGCTTCATGTAAGACTTGGGTGTATATGTTAAAAAATAAAAGTTAGGTATTGTAATATTTTTAAAAATTTCATGTCATGGTGGAAAGAATGATAAGGTTGCCCTTGAAGTGTATCTGAATTGATAATGGTGAGGAATACACATCCAAAGACTTTGAAGAGTACTGTTCAAAGCATAAGATCAGACATGAGATGATAACACCTAAAACACTACAGCATAATGGTAAAGCTGAAAGAATGAATCACACCATTGTGAAAAAAGTCAAATGTATATTGCGAGTGACAAAATTACTAAAGTCATTCTAGGGTGAAGTAGTCAACACAGTTTGTTCTTTGCTTAATAAATCACCATAAGTTTCTTTGGGCTTTGACATTCTATAAAGAGTATGGATAGGAAAAGATGCTTCATACTCTTACTTGAAAGTTTTTGGGTATAAAGCATTCATGCATGTGTCGAAAGAGCAAAAGTCAAAGCTTGATAGTAAAGTCACATAATGTGTGTTTGTAGGATATGATGACGATAGATTTGGTTATAAGGTATGGGATCTAGTGAAAAGAAAGACAGTCAGAAGCAGAGATGTAGTCTTTCATAAAAAAAAAATCATAACAAACCTTGAAAAAAATGAAAAGACTATACGGGTTACTGTTGAGTGTGATATTTCAACACCTATAAGGGTTCCATAAGAAATAGCCATAAATGGTGAAAATGAGCAAGAAACAGAACTTGGGGATATAAATGAGCCAGTCGTAGTTAGTGATGAGCCAAATACAATCAGTTTTGAGTAGAGGGAGCAATAATCTCTACCTAAGAGTGTTGAGTAGAAGGAGCTACCTTCGGATCAGGTGATGTAGAGTTTTAGCCTAGGAGATCTACTAGAGAGTACAGGCCATCTATCACGTATCTAAGTTTATATTTTATTGTAATTACCAGTGAGAGGGAGCCAGAGAGCTTTCAAGATGTGCAGACTACTTTAGATAGAGAGCGTTGATTAAAAGTAACAAAACAAGAGATGGAGTCATTGCGAAAAAATGGTACTTATGATCTTGTTAAACTTTCGAAAGAAAAAAGGTAATTGAAAAATAAATGGGTATTCAAGTTGAAAAAAGATGGTGACAAGCTAGTGAGGTACAAAGCTTGATTGGTGATGAAAGGTTTTTCTCAGAAACCAAGCATCAATTTTGATGAGATCTTCTCTCTAGTTATGAAGATGAATTCCATTTGAGTGGTACTAGGATTAGCAACTAGTTTGAATCTTGAGTTTAAGCAACTTAATGTTAAAATTGCATTTTTGCATGGTGACTTACAAGAGGAGATTTATATGAATCAGCTTGAGGGTTTTGAAGTAAAAAGGGAAGAACACTTAGTTTGCAAATTGAAAAAAAGCTTGTATGGCTTGAAACAAACTTCGCAATAGTGGTACAAGAGGGTGAGTCATAGCTATAAAAGAACAACAACAGATCCTTGTGTGTATGTCAAAAAATTTCCTGATAGTAACTTCAATATTCTTTTACTATACGTTGATGATATGTTAATTATGAGACAAGATGCTAGTATGATTTGCAGGTTGAAAGAATAATTATCTAAGTCCTTTGACATTAAAGATTTAGATTCAACAAAGTAGATTCTTTGTATGGACATTATCCAAGATAAGAGAGTAGAAAAGTTGTGGTCATCACAGGAAAAGTATGTTGAATGAGTACTTAGTAGATTCAACATACAACATGCTAAATCAGTTAGTAGTCCACTTGCCAATCATTTTCATCTGAGTAAGAAATCTTGTTCAGTGTCTAAGGAAAAGCAATAGCTATGTCTAGTATTCCTTATTCTTCTACAATCAGTTTTTTAATGTATCTTATGGTTTATATATGATCTGACATTGCTCATGCAATTGGTGTAGTGAGTAGATTTCTTTCTAATTTGGGAAAAGTTTATTGGGAAGCAATGAAATGGATTTCAGATATTTGAAGGACTCCTAAAAAATGTGCTTGAGGTATAAAATTTTACAACCAGTTCTAGAAGGATGTACTGATGTTGACATGACAGGTGATCTTGATGGTAAGAAATCTACTTCGAGGTATTTATTTACTTTTGATGAAGGAGCTATATCTTGGCAATCTAAGCTACAGAAGTGTGTTGCTTTGTCAACTACAGAGGCTAAGTATATTGTAGCAACTGAAGTAGGTAAAGAAATGCTTTGAATGAAACGTTTTCTTCTTGAATTGGGGTTTAATAAAAAAAAGCATGTGGTATTTTGTGATAGCTAGATCACTTTAGATTTGACTAAGAATACCATGTATCATACTAGAACAAAGCACATTGATATTAGATATCATTTGTTACATTTAATAATTGAGGAATAGCAAATACTATTGAAGAAAGTCCATACATATGAGAATGCAACAGATATGTTATCTAAGATACTTTTCAGGGAAAAGCTTGAGCTCTGTAGTAACTCGGTCAAAATGAGTTCTTTGGCCAAGGTAAGTTCCAAATAAAATTGCTATGGTGATGAATTTCCTCCTAATGGGGCTGAAGGGGGAGATTTTTAGGAAAATGGGGTCCAGTCCTATGTAATTGGTTTTGGATCAATCAAAGGCCATGGGCCTTGATCTTTCTTTTTACATAGAGCCTTAGCTACTTAATCGAAAGAAGTGGGGTTGTTTTAAGGTGGTGTCACAAACCAAGAAGAGAAAGAAGAAAAGCTAAGAAAAATAGAAAGAAAAAAGAGAAGGGAGAGTTGGTTGAACGGAAGTCGATCCGTAGTCCGATTGAACTGAAACTTTGTCAGCAGGTTTATGATTCAGAATTCTACATTCTAAATAGTGAAAATCGGGTTTGAAACTCTCTAGGAACAAATCCAGGGTGTATTTTATTTGGTGAGATTTCTCCAATTGTCTCCCTAATTGTTGATTAGCTCTAGTTTTAGTTAGAGAAAAGCTATGTATATTCATTATTTGATAGTTGAGATTTTTTTAGTGGTCCGTGATTTTTTCCTTTACACTAGAGGGTTTTTCACATAAATCTTGGTGTGCTTTATTTTTTCTACGTTATTGATTGTTGTCTATTACTATAAGTTTATTGTAATATATTACTTTTGTATTATTATGTTTATTGCTTCAAACCCAATAATTTTTCCTTCTTCAACCCACTATTGAAGAACTGGAGCTACACTTCAACTTGGGTCTCCTATAGCATTGACTCTTGAAAGAAGGTTGTTTCTTTTTACCGGGTTTGGTTTGAAACAATAAGTTCTTGTTCTTGCCAAGATCATATTTGCTGTTAAAACTTTGGTCTTGTTGTATAAGTTTGTGAATAAGGTTCTCGACGCCATTGAAGTCAAGGGCTTTCAGGTTTTGGAACAGGGTTTTGCAGCTGGAGTGATTTATGCACTGTTGGGTCCGCAAAAATTGGGTTTGGACTTTGGGAAGATTAAGAAAGGTGTGCTCTTCTTCCTTCCTTCTCATATAACTTTTTCTTGCAATTTACATGATATTTAAGGTAGAGAGGGAGGGCACATGCTATTAAATTTGAACATGCAAATTTTCAGAAACAATTAGAAAATTAAAAGAATGGATTCTTTAAAGTAATTATCAAGATTGGAAACTTATAAAGAAGAAAAGTACTACTTTTTATAAGCTGCCTCTGCTATTTTTTTTTTTTATTTTGAGCTACAACAATTAAAATTTGAATTCAAGACCTTCATTCTTGAACTCAACTTCAACACCATTTTTTTTTCTTTAGATTCTTGTTCAATTATATTACAAAATGCTATGATCAAAACAATTTCAAATATAGCTTCTGTTTGCTCCCAATTTTTAGAGACTGTAGATAACATTGTTAGAAAAGAAAACTTAAAAAAAAAAAAAAGATGCAATGACATAGTTATCTAAAACCATGAATTTAAAAAGTAATGGTTTCTAGGACGTTTTTCTTTATGCAATTGAGAGAACTATCGTGTGGAAACAAATGTTTGTCTGAACTTCCAAGTAGAAGGAACAACGTTGAAAGATTCCAATGTTTTTCCATCGACCAAAGTGAGCATAAAGAACAGTCTTTGATTTCTAACAACACGGTTAGGAAAGTGTTAAAATATGAAGAGCATGTTTTACGGGTTAAGACGAAGAAAAAAAAATGTTTTCGTCTGACAAGTGAGCATGAACAATCGGTGGGCTAGTCCCTTTTTGGAGGCCAAGTGCAAGAAAACAACTCAAACCAAAGTGTAAAAGTGAAAATTAGAGAATAAAGAAATTTTTTAAAAAAATGTCTAATTTAAAGTGATGACAATTATGTAAGCGAATTTAATAACGTATTAATTACGTTGGTGTATTTTAATTGCATGATCAATGTATAATCATCATTTTTTTCAAAATGACTGGATTTTAATTTCACATTCTTCAAATAAAAAAAGTCTAAGCTCCTTAATCAAAGAAATTTAAAGAATAGAAGAAATGAACAATGTGACTTAGAATAGAAGAGAGTATTATATTTATATTGTTATTATATACAGTATTTGGTATATGAAACGTCTAAAGCCTTTGAAAATTTTGTACAAAGAAACATGATCCCTTAAATAACGGGATACAGTTGAAAAAATGCAAATAACCGTTTGACAAATATGGCTGCCAAGAAGGTTACTGGAAAGCCAACTGAGTTGACTTAGTTGGATTTGGCATTGGCTTCTTGCATGGCTCCTGTTTGCATGAATAGTGAGTTGACTCAGTTTGCAAGTCGCTATTTGCACGGCAGTCACTGTTTGCATGGCTGTTTAGCTTGCATGGTGCTGCTGAGTTGACTCGGTCTACTGTTTGCGTGGCTCTTTAACAAGCTTGAATTCAGATTATCTATCTACATCAAGGCAAATACATAACAAGGGTAACTTATGTTCAAGAAGATTAAAGATACGTGCTTATAAATTCAACAAATTATAAGTGAAGAAAAGGTAACTGCCTTCAACAGCCAAGCCTGGTAGTCGTGAAAAAATTAACAGAATCAATGTCCTCACAATTAGTTTACATTTGAGTGACTGACGAAAGCATACATGCAACTTACAGTTTCAAAGAACTTGATACCATACTCATCAGCAAGAGCTTGAACCTTGGAGGTTGGCAGAGCCTCGAAAAGAGATGGTTTCCAATTATTACCGGAGATATGTGTCCAGCTTATGTTCATATGTGTGAGGCCAAGAATTATAGATTCACCTGCAACTCATATTTTCGTCACACTTATTAACAGACTACAAGAGGCAAAGTCATGTAACAGAGAAGGGGTTGACTTCCAAATTAATGAACGCACAGTCAAACCCACCAACAAAACAAGATAAGAAATTTCTATAAACAAGCAAACGGGAAATTCTTATCCTTTTGCTTTCAACCATGTCAGCCTTGCTTGACCCAACCTGTTCTGCTCATCCCCTTAATAGCCCAAGAGGCCAACCAATATGGAGAATTATTTGCATTCCACTCCATTTTCCTTTATCCTGAAAAATCAATTAGGACAGACACCATCTATAAATATTGATTCCTTATTATTCCTTTGCTGCTTAAGTGCTTATTCTTCTTCTAATAGTTACCAGGAAATTGGTTTGCTTCTGGTTATTTGCTATTCCTTTCCTTTGCCTATCCTTTCTATATATTCACAAGGTCTTGTAGTAGAAGCATTAATTAGCCACTTGGAAGCCCTCTAAGGTAATTTTCAGTACTAGTTTTAGGTATCTTTTTATGCTGATAAACTAGGGACATTTGACTTGTTCTGTTTCATGGTTTTCATGATTTGTTTTATATATATTCAACTTTAAAATATTATTTGCGATCATTAGTTAAATTTGATAAACGAATAGAAAATGAATCTATTTATGAACCGTATATCGAACAATCTATTGTTTTACACCATTTGATATAAATAAACCAAATATAAATGAAATTTGCTATGTTCATAATCTATTCATTTAATTAAAAAATCTTAAAATATTATTCATAATCATTTATTAAATTTAATAAACAAATATAAAAAATTAAATTGACTATATTCACAAACTTTTTGTCTAACATTCTGTAAATTTACTCTCCTAGGGTTTAATTGTTGATAGTTTAATCGATCTCAATTTCCTTTCTTCATTAAATAAAAGAAAGAAAAAGAAATGCAAATTACACTACACTTGACAATAGGTTAAACCCTATTATATACTTTGCTTCTTGTTATATTTTAGGTATTTTCTTCCCTACTTTTTATTCTATTTAAGGGTCTTGTGGAAGCATCAGCTAGACAGGTTGGTAATTTTACTTCAAATATTCTATTTCTTTTTATGCTCATAAATTGGGTGAAGTTTTTTTCTTTTATTTCATTCATGTTATGATTTGTTTTCTCTTCTTTGTTTGATTTATGCTATTCCTTTTCATCTTTCACTAAAAATGTTGGTTATACAATTTTTATTTTAGACCAATTTTTTCTAGGTGTGTATTATGGTATGAAGAAAACTTAGAGGAAGTTCTTTAAGTAAAGTTTGTGAAGTTTTTTCTTAAAAAAAATTTATAAAAATTTTAATAAAAAATCTAAACAAATAGATTGATATATTTTAATGTGAAGATCAATAATATGTAAAAAAAGTTATAAAAAATATTGTTTATAATTCAAATTTGATCGATAATACTTATTTAATGGTAAAAATTCTGTCAATATTTTTATTAAAAATATCTATTTAAAAATATATATCAAAATTTTTAAATATTTTAAAAAAATTTTACACACTTGATCTATATAACGAGACCTTTCAATTTATCGGTTTTAATTTTTTATTTTAGTTTTTATTTAATCATTTTTAGTTAGGAACTTAACGAACTACACCTAAGCAACTTTATTTAAATCTTTCTCATATAATATTGGATGTAGATGATTCAGCACGTAAAAGTATATTGTGTAAATAATTATTACAATAATTAAACAAAATTTATTTTCTTTTTAGTACCATACAATGGTAGATCCTTTAAGGAGCCCCCAAAATTTTTGAAAATTTTTTTATACATATGTGATTTTCATAATAATTTAAAATTTTTTAATAAAAAAATAGTTTGCCCGCCTCAAACTTAAATTTATTGTGTTGATATATATTATTCTTTACTTTTATGTATTTATATTGGATATATAATTAAAATAAATTATTTGTATCTAAATATTACAACTCCTAATTTCAAAAAACAAAAAGTTACAATTCTTTAACTTGTGTTTGCTTATTATATATGATTTTCAATTTAAAATGAATAAATTTGTCAATACAATATTTTCACAAACATGTAAATTAAATTTAATATATATGCAAGTATTATAATAACTAAAACCGACTTGACAAATATCTAATTGTGATGTTTTTTTCAACCAAGTTTTTTACTATATGTGTGCTCATTTTATTTGAAAATTGTTACATGTCAAATAATTAATATGATTATTTTAAATACCTTTTCATTTTTCATAATAATGTAACAATATCATGTAAAAAATTAGAAGGTTTTAATGTATCATATCAAAGTCTTTACTTTATTGTTTTAATTTTAAATTTTTTTATTTAAAAAATTAATTTTAGTGATTTGTTTCACTTTAATATTTTAAATATTAAATATGATAAAATAATGTATTAATATTGTAAAAAAAATAATGATTTTATTTTATAAAAAATATTACTAGTGATTTATAATTAGAAATCATGAGACCAATTGTCTAATATAAGTATATTAATAATAAAAATAGATGCAAACATAACAGAACTTACAATTATAAGTATGTTACTATATATAAATAATAAATATATTATAGTAACATACTTATAATTGTAAGTTCTGTTATGTTTGCATCTATTTTTATTATTATTATATTTGATATATTTTAAAAAGATTATTATAAAATATTACTTTGGCCCCTTCAAAATTGAACATCAAGATTCGTCACTGGTTATATATTATATACTAGCGAGAAGAGCACTTAGGGTTTTTATAATTTAATTTTCAATAATTAAAGTTTTTCAATATATATGATAATTCAATTTTAAAAATCAATTTAACTTTTACCTTTTTTAGAAAACGTGTTAAATATCTTAAAATAATTAGATATTATTTGTGTTTACAAACTTTACCTCCTGACTTTAATTTGTGTCCCATACAAAGAAAAAAATCAAAAATATTTTACAAATCTCATATAAATTTATATGGACTAGATTTATCTATTTAAATATGCATATAGATACATAAATTAATATTAATAAATTACTATTATTATCGGTGTATATATAAATATATATATATATATATATATATATTAAAGATATCATGTCATACAAAAATTAAAGCTTTTAAAAAATTGACAAAATTCAAAATATATGATAAACAATGTTATTGAGTTAAAAAGAGGTTAAGTTAATAAAAAGGAACATAAATACTATTAGAATTTTTTTTCATTTTGTCAAAAATTTTTGCTTTTATATATTTATATAAGATAATTAAAAATAAAAAAAAGAAAAAATATATTTTTTCTCAAATTAAAATATTTTTTAATCTTAATTCCTTAATTAAGGTAATTTTTATCTTTATTCAGGATCTTCATTCTTTTAATCATCTCCTTTCTCTTTCTTCTTTCAACTAACTTTTTTTTTTTTTCAAATAATTTTGAAAACGACTTATCAAAAAGAGTATGATGATTGTAAGTTAGAATTTACTCCTTTATTAACTTCTAGACTTATATACTTTTCTTGTAGATTTGAGATCTCTCCACAGTCGACAAATGCAATCGAGATGTAGCTACTGAAGCAGCCATAGAAACCAAAATCATTTTTTTCTTTTTCTGATGTTTTGATAAGCAAGATGATTTTATGGGTTAGGTAAATTGAGAAAACTTTCAAACTTGAGTGTTTGAGGAACATCATTTTACAACAAAATTTAAGAATATTTGCAATCTACAATCTTAAAATGATAATTTGGTTCTAAAATTCTTTACAAAAAGCTAAAAGATGAAAGAAATGTCTGTTGGAGAGTCTTTATCTTAGTTAAGGATGATTTTTCTGCATCACCTTGAATTCTATTGGAGAGCCTTAGGAATGTGAGTGACAGTTTTAACTCTTGTTTTTCTCTAAATGTTGATTGCATTGATTATTGTAAACTTTCTCGTTATATAATTGTTTTGTAGCAAAAAAGAAATGTCTTATTTCCTATAAATAATTATTTGATTGGACATTAAATTAGAGCATTTTGGAGAAGAAAACGCAAAAGATATTGTAGGGAAGAATAGAATTGAAGAAAGAAGATGCTGACTTGGATAAATTGATGATGTGGAGATTAATTGATTTTAAAATACCTTTATTTTGGAAGAAAGTTTAAAACTACTTTGGTTAGGGAATTAAAATTAAAAATTGTTTTAGTTTGGGATAAAACTCTACATATCACATCAAAATAAATAAAAAAAATAAAAAAAATCAAATCACAAAAAATCATCAAAAGCCCAAAAATAATTAATGCACTATTCAAGCATTCATGAATATAATATTCAATGGGCCTTGAAAATCTTGAATGTAGTAAGATATGCAAATTAGTTGATTAATTAGATTTTATCCCGTGTCATGCCAACATACATTATTAACATTTGGAGACAGTAAAATTAAATAGCTAAGATTAGTTTATAAAATTAAATTATAAAAAATGTATTACCTTTAATAATCTACAATCTTGATTAAAACTCTAAAAAATGTGAATGATTAATATCTGTCCAAAGAAATTTAATTAAAAATAAAAAATCATATGCATGTCATGTGATTATTCGAAATCAAATTCATATATAATATTTAACTTGTGTTTTCAACTAAGGTTAACTATATATTAAGAAAGCCTTAGACAACAATGATTGCCTTTTTTTCTCAGTCAAAATTAAATTTTATTCAAAACCCAAAAAGGGATAGATCTAGTGCCAAAGCTAGCATTAACAAAAAGCTAGAAAATAATTCTGTTACCAGTGTACAGAACTTCTAAAAATCATGACTAACTTACAAAATCACCTCAAAACCAACATAAAGAAATTCAAACCCCACAGGATTGTACAAATTATTGAACAAACAAATAGTCATGCCTCCACCAAAAGTCAATCGATGATAAATTACCACAAGCCACCACGTCTTCTTTCCTTAAAATCTGTACTTCATTTTTAATCACTTGCAAAAATCCTAAACTTTGTTTGTGAGATAGTATTTCGACAGAACTGCCAACCCAATAAAACAACAAGCTTAGAGACTCGCCAAACCAATAATGATTGCCTTATAAAACTAAAATTATGAATTCATTTGAATCTACTTTTACATGATTTCTTTATTTATTGCATAATTTTTCTTCATTTAAGAATAATGATAGTCAAATTGTACAATAGATTTTTATACTTTAGTCAAATGATGGAATTAGTCTATTTACTTTAATATGCTCTAATTGAATCCTTATTTTCAAAAAATTGTCAAATTTAATAAAATTATTAATGGTTCAAACTTGTTTCATTAAAATTGATAACATGACATTTTGACTTTTTTGACTCGGAATTTTTACTTTCGTGATCATTGACTTTGCTAACATGTCAAGTTCACATGGTAAAAATGATGATGCGGTGAAAAATTTTAGCACGTCAACATGTTTTACTTAAACTTTTTTCAAATTGTGTTGTTCATCCTATACTTTGGTTAAATTGTGGAATTAGTCTCTTTACCTTAATGTGTGTTCAAATTTGATCCTATACATCAATTAGTTATAGAATTTAAGATTTAACCTAAAATAAGTAAAATAAAATTAAAATAAAACATAAAAAACTTTTCAATGCAAATAAGTTGAGTAGTAATAAAGTCAGTTCATGGGCCAGCACATGAGTTGCACCGGACTTGTCTTCTAAATTAGCTTCATTTCAATTTTCCTTTTTTCTCCTTTCTCATCTTTGTCTTTGTTTTACTTCTCTATACAAGTCTCATTCAACGAACCCATATTTCAATGGGATTTCTATATGTCAATAATTGAAATTTTGAAAGATCATAGAAAAAATTTATCCTAAAAACCATCAATACCTAGAGATCGATTATCTACACCATCATTTTGTATCATCATCCAAAGCAAAATTGAGTATAATGCCACAAAAATTCTAAATCTGAAACCTTTAAAAAAGAATTTCTCAACTAAAAATTATTTTTAATTGTTTTTGTTGGTTGTCTTTGTTTTTATTTTATTATCTTGTTGATTGTTGTTAAATTCTCAAAATTTTCCCAAATAAATCTTCGCAAAAAATTTTCATATTTTTCATATTTTTTCAATTTTTGATTTTTTTTGCCTTTTTCTGACTTTAACTTCTTGATTTTCACCAACTAAACAATAAAAATAAATAAATAATAAATAATAACTAAAATACTTTTGGGCCTTTAAATTTGGGCTTAAAATCCAATTTAACAATTAAAACCCAATTGATCCAAAAACGATTTTAAAATCTAATGTCAAGACGAAAGTCGAAGTCCATTTGATATCTAAAAAATTTTCGAACAAAATGAAATGTTTACAATTACTATTATTGTTGATTGTGTGTCTGAGTTTGTTGGGTTTATTGATAATGGGTTTTTTAATCTAACTTTTATTTTTCTATCATTTTTAAAGTTTTTTTATTTCAAAAATATAGAAAATAGAAATTAAAAAAATAAAAAAATCAAAATCAAAATAATTAAATAAATAAAAAAAAGATAAAGAAAAGATATAATTCAGTTTATGTTAGGCTTATAATCTAATATGAAATTAACCCAATTTGTCAAATTAAGTCCAATTAATAATTTAAATATCTAAAAAAATTTATCTAAATATAAAAAAATCATGATCAAATTAATAATTTATATTTTTATATGTTATTTTTGGTCATATCTTAAATTCAATAATTAATTTATGTATAGGTATCAAATTTAAGTATACATTAAAGTAGAATGACTAATTACACAATTTAATGAAAGTATAGGGACAAGTCATACAATTTTAGAAAAGTTCGCTTGGAAAAATGATGATGTATCAAAAAATTTTGCCTTATCATCATTTTTGACTATGTGGACTTTACACATCAGCAAGTTAGCATTCTTGTAAGTAAAAATGTCACGTTAAAAAAATCAAAATGCCACATCGCCAATTTTAATGAAAAAAGTTTGAGTAACTGATTCTGTGAGTAAGGCAAAGAATAAAGCAAATTATACAACATTTGACAATCCCAAGCCTTACAAGTAACTAACCTTTAGTTCTTGAGAGCTGTGTTTTAATTGTTATAATTTAGGATAGTAGCATTTATCCACAACAATGTAGAGGCTGCAAAACTTTTGAAAGATACCATATCCTGAGTGTTAAAGCAATATAGAATATTTGATTCATATCATTAATAACCAAAATTTCTAATAAAAAAATGCTCCTTAAAAATTTCCTGCATCCATATATTTGCATGGTTATGGCCATAGAGTTGATCATAATGGTTATGATATAAATATTTGTTCTTGTGTGACTTACAGCCATGGATTTTTTCCTTACTAAATTTGATGAATCGTGGGACACTCCAACAAACCTTGAAAATGAAAGACCTAAAGAGAAAACAGGCGGAACTAAATGCTCTAAAAGGAGAGACGGAGTTAAGAACCACTGCAGAGCTGCATCCGAGAAAGAAACTAAAGAAAGAAGTTGAGTTATGGCTCGGGAATGTGGAAAGAATAAACAATGAAATCCAAGACCTTGAAAAAAAAATTGGAGAAAGTAGCTTTGCCTCACGTGGATTCCTCAAAGGAGAATGTCTGAAGAAGATACGAGAAGTTGATGAACTTTTTCAACGGGGTCAGTTTCACGATGGTTTGGTAGTTGACAACTCTGCGTGGATTGGATAAGCTCTATCAACCACAACTTTATTTGGTGTAGCTGCCAAGACTTGTATTGAAGAAATTTGGGCCTACTTGATGGATGATGACATTCAAAAGATTGGAGTTTGGGGGATGGGAGGAATAGGGAAAACAACCATCAAGAAGCTCGTACACAACCAGCTATTGAAAGAGACTGAAAAGTTTGACATTGTGATATGGATCACTGTATCAAAGGAGATGAACATCATTAAACTGCAAAACAAGATTGCACGTGCAATGAAAGTAACCCTTGATGAAGATGAAGATGAAACAATAAGAGCAGGGATGATATACGAAATATTGGCTTGTAAAGGCAAGTATGTGTTAATCTTAGATGATTTGTAGGATAAACTTTCTCCTGAAGAAGTAGGCATCCCCGAGCCTTCTAATGGGAGCAAATTATTTGTAACAACTCGGTTGTTAGATGTGTGTCACTATTTGGATTGTCGAGAAGTTAGAGTGCCGACTCTTTCAAAACCAGATGCATGGAGGTTGTTCTTGGAAAAAATAGGTCAAGATGTTTTTAATCGTCTAGATCTATTACCCTTTGTGAAATCTGTTGCTGAAGAATATGCCGGTTTGTGAAATTTTTCTAGGCATGTATTGTAATATTGCACATAGATGATTTAACATGCAAAAGCATATTGTGTAAATAATTATTACAATAATTAAACAAAATTTATTTTTTTTTAGTTCCTTATTATACTAGCAAGATGAGCACCTAGGGTGTCTTTAATTTAATTTTCAATGATTAAAGTTTTCCAATATATTTGATAATTCAATTTTCAAAAGCAATTTAACTTTTAACTTTTTTTTAAAGTGTTAAATATCTTAAAATAATTAGATATTATTTGTGTTTGCAAACTTTACCTCCTGCTTTAATTTGGGTCTCATACAAAGAATAAAATCAATTATATTTTACAAATTTGATATTAATTTATATGGACTAGATTTATCTATTTAAATATGCATGTAGATACATAAATTAATATTAATAAATTACTATTATTATCAATGTATATAATATATATATTAAAGATATCAAGTCATAAATAAATTAAAGCTTTTAAAAACTTGACAAAATTCAAAATATATGATAAACAATGTTATTGAGCTAAAAAAGATGAAATTAACCAAAAAGAACAAAATCTTGATATAATGACTATCAGATTTTTTTTTGTCAAAAGTTTTGACTTTTATATATTTATATAAAATAAATAAAAATAAAAAATTAAGAAAAAAAATACATATCAATCAAAATAAATAAAAATAAATAATAAAATAAAAAACACAAATCACAACAAAACATCAAAACCTCAAAAAAAAAAAAATGAATGCAATATTCATGCATTCATGAATATAATATTCAACAGGCTTGAAAATCTTGAAAAGAGTAAGAGATGCAAGTTAATTAATTAATTAATTAATTAGATTTTGTCCCATGTTATGCCAGTATACATTATTAACATTTGGTGGCAGTAAAATTCAATGGCTAAGACTAGTTTATGAAATTAAATCATAAAAAATGTATTGACATACTTTTAATTATCTGCAATCTTGATTAAAACTCTAAAAAATGAGAATAATTAATGTGTCAAAAGAAAATTAATTAAAAATAAAAGAATATGAAATTAAATCATTAAAGTTATTAACATGCCCTGACTAAGTTGTAATCTTGATGACCATGTTCTATAAATGTGGGACAAGAAAAAAAAGAATTAAATGAACAATAATAATGAAAACTAAATTAAATCATAAAAATTTATTGACATACCTTAACTACAATCTTGATAAAACATTGAAAAATGAAAAATTATTAAGATATGTGTGCTAAAAAGAAAGATTTGATAAAAATCACGTGCATGTTGAGTGATTATTCGAAAACCGAATTCATATATAATATTTAACTTGTATATTCAAGTGAGGTTAATCACATACTAAGAAAGCCCTAGACAACAATGATTGCCTTGTAAAACTTAAATTATGAATTCATTTGAATCTATTTTTGCATAATTTCTTTATGTATCTCATAATTTTTATTCATTTAAGGATAATGACCTATTTATTTTAAATTTAGATAAAATATCTTTTTCTTTTATTTTAAAAAAGCAAAAAAGTTAGTAGACCACAATCACTCGATGACAAACTTTATTTGTTTAACTTTAAGAGGATATTGATTTAATCTACATATCTTATATAAATATGTAAAATCCAAAGCCTTTGGCAAAAAACGAAATTGTTCAATGTGGATAGTTTATATAATTGATATATAGATGATCTTAAAAAATAGCCATGTATCATGCATTTAATTTTTTATTTAATTTGATTTAAAATAAAAAAATTCAAATAATTAATTATATTTCTTTTCTTTTAAAATTTCAATTTAATCACTTACCTTTTTTACATTTATATGCTATTTTATAGTCTTCTGTGATTAAGAATTTAACTTAAATTATATTAAATAATAATATTTTCTTTGCATATTTGTCAAAAGGCTTTAATATAAATTTAAACTATCCACAATCATGCTTGATTTTATGTCAGAATAAGTCATGTGATAAGATTATGAAATACAATATGTGCTTCATATAAAAATTTATAGCAATTTGATTTTGTATACAAGTGGTCTTAGTCCAAGTATATAGAGAGTTGATGTTAAGAAATTATAGACTATTATAAAAGTCTAAAGGAGTAATTATTTGTCTTGATTAAGAGTACAATAATTCTTGATAGTTAGATTTGATTCTTTATATGCTTCATATAAAAATCACTTTACTCATAAGATTTTGAAATGGATTAAGGAGGATATTAAAAGAAGATTCAACAATTACAAAAGAATTACTAAAGATGCTGTCAGTTTGACATTTTTTTCAAACTTACGGCATCATTCAAAAAATATTTGATTGATTGTTTCTTTAATAGTCTTTGTGTTACAAATGAGATGTTATATTTTATTTTTAATTTGATTGTAGTTTTCTTTTTTTTTCTTTTTTTTTGTGAGCTCCAATTGATTTGCAACATTATTTTTTGATTTAGCATGTTTGGTACTAATAACTTGGATAAATAATTAATTGATTTTTTGTGCTATTATAGTTGTTTATTAAATTTCATATAAAATTTCTTTTCATTTTAGTTAATACTAGGTTTATTTATATATATGATTTATCAATTTTTCATTTTTAGTTTTAATAAAAATTATGATTAAGGGTACATATTAGGGTCTCAACTCTCAAAATTAATAGATTAGTTATCACAATAAGTAAGCTTACAAGTTATAACATATTAATTTCAATATTATAAAAAGAATATAGACTAAAATTAGTCAATGTTTGATCTAATAAAAATTTATTAACTAGGGAAAGTCTACTTTAATATTTTTAATAAGAAAACAAATAAAAATGACTCAATATTTTAATCTAAAATAATAAACATGAAAAAGGGAGAGCATCGATGGTTAAGATTTTAGTATATTATCTTTTCTCAGTTCATATTAATTTCAATGTTAACAAAAAATACTGATTAAAAGTAACTAATGTTTGCTAATGAGAACTTGACTTAGTGGCAAAGAAAGATCTTAGAACCTTCAAGTTATAGGTTTAAGCTTCATTATATGTGGGTTTGATACATCTTTATGTTTTAATTTATTTTTTATTATTCAGTGATTTTTTTATATATTTCAAAAAATAAAAAGTAGTTAATGTTTAATTTAATAAAAAATTAATTAATTAAGGACTTACTTTAATAACACTTCAATATGATTAATAAGAAAATAATAAAAAATTGATATTTTTATTTGAAATAAACATGAAAAAGAGGGGATTTTTTCACTATTTAGAAAATAGTGGATATCTCTATTATTTTTACTAATATTTAAGGTTTTGCCACATCATTTTTTAATTTTTAGAAGCAAATTAAATAAAAAATTTAAAAATTTCTACCATATTCACTTTAATTATATACTCTCCCTCTCATCCCAAAAGAAAATATTCTTTTTCCACCATGTTATGATATTGGATCGTCAACAAGCAACAAAAAAACATTTGACATACACCCAAAAGATGGAAAGTTGGAAGCAACCAACCAACAAATTATTTCACTCTTTTATCCTATTAAGTATCATCTCTGTCATTTTTTTCAACAAATTTCAATCGTTCAATATTTAATTTAATAAAAAAATTTCTAACTCAAGGAAAGTTTAGTTTAATAAAAGTATGTATATATAAAAGTTTGTGATTATTGCATTGAAAATGTATAAAACCTAATAAGCTTGGGTTTGACCTCACTCCAATTGGGTTTTTTTTATATATATTCGGGTCCTTCCTAACTATCGTTTGGTAATTCTTATATTAGTAATTCTTCATAGTTTGATTGATCTCATCAATTTCCTTCATTAAGTGAATAAGGCAAAGAATAAAGCAAATTACATAACATTTGACAATCCAAAGCCTTACAAGTAACTAACCTTTGCTCTTGAGAGCTGTGTTTTAATTGTTATAATTTGGGATATTAGCATTCATCCACAAAAATGTAGAGGCTGCAAAGCTTTTGAAAGACACCATCTCCAGAGGGGTTAAAGCAATATATAATATTGGTTTACATCCTTAATAACCAAAATTTTCTAATAAAGTAACTCTTCTTAGAAATTTACTGCATCTATATATTTACACGGTTATGCTTATAAAGTCCATCAACACAGTTTATGATATACATATTTGTTCTTATTTATGTAGGGACTTTACAGCCACGGATTTTCTCCTTGCTAAATTTGATGAATCGTGGGACACTCCAACAAAGCTCGATGAGAAAGTGAAAGACCTAAAGAGAAAACAGGTGGAACTAAATGCTCTAAAAGGAGACACAGAGTTAAGAACAAGCACAGAGCTGCATCCGAGAAAAAAACTAAAGAAAGAAGTTGAGTTGTGGCTCGGGAATGTTGAAACAGTAAACAGCAAAATCCAAGACCTTGAACAAAAAATTGGAGAAAGTAGTTTTGTCTCACGTGGATTCCTCAAAGGAGATGTTTTGAAGAAGATACAAGAAGTTGATGAACTTTTTCAGCGGGGTAGGTTTCGCGACGGTTTGGTAGTTAACAACCCTGGGTGGATTGGACAAGCTCTATCAACCACAACTTTATTCGGTGGAGCTGCAAAAACTTGTATGGAAGAAATTTGGGCCTACTTGATGAATGATGACATTCAAAAGATTGGAGTTTGGGGGATGGGAGAAATAGGGAAAACAACCATCATGAAGCTCGTACACAACCAGCTATTGAAAGAGACAGAAAATTTTGACATTGTGATCTGGATCACTGTATCAAAGGAGATGAACATCATTAAACTACAAAATAGGATTGCACGTGCAATGAATGTAACCCTTCACGAAGATGAAGATGAAACAATAAGAGCAGGGATGATATACGAAATGTTGGCTCGTAAAGGCAAGTATGTGTTAATCCTTGATGATCTGTGGGACAAACTTTCTCTTGAAGAAGTAGGCATCCCCGAGCCTTCTAATGGGAGCAAATTATTGGTAACAACTCGCTTGTTAGATGTGTGTCACTATTTGGATTGTCGAGAAGTTAAAGTGCCGACTCTTTCAAAACCAGATGCATGGAGGTTGTTCACGGAAAAAGTAGGTCGAGATGTTTTGAATCATCAAGATCTATTACCCCTTGTGAAATCTGTTGCTGAAGAATGTGCCGGTTTACCTTTGGCTATTGTTACAATAGCAAGCAGTATGAAGGGTGTACGTGACATTCATGAGTGGAGGAATGCACTCTTTGAATTAAACAGACAAGTGAAAAGCGTGAATGGGATGGAAGAGAAGGTATTTCAACAACTTCAGTTCAGCTATGATCGTTTACAAGATGAAAAAGTGAAGCACTGCTTCCTCTGCTGTGCATTATATCCTGAAGATTGGGAAATAAATACAGATAAGCTTATAAATCTGTGGATTGCTGAAGGGCTTGTGGAAGAAATGGATAGCATACAAACGGAGATTGACAAGGGGCATACCATACTGAATAAACTAAAAAACAGTTGTTTGATAGAAAGTTGTATGATAGAAAACAGTAATATAGATAAAGGTCAAGTGAAGCTGCATGATGTTGTACGGGACATGGCATTACGCATCACAAGTGTAAGACCACGATTCTTGGTGAGAGCTGGCATGCTATTGAAAAGGATACCTGATGTGCAAGATTGGAACGAAGATTTGGAGAAAGTTTCATTGATGTGTAATTTGGAATTACAAATTCCATCCCAAATGCCTTCCCCAAAATGCCAAAAGCTCACAACATTATTGATGTGCCGATGCAAGATAGAGAGCATTCCGGAGTGTTTCTTTGAGCAAATGCATGGACTTAAGGTTCTTGATCTTTCTGAAAATCTTATTAAGAGTTTACCAAATTCCATCTCTAATTTGGAAACTCTCACTACATTATTGCTTGGTTGGTGTGAACAATTAGAGAAGGTGCCATCTTTTTCAAAACTTCAAGCTTTAAGGAAGTTAGACCTTAGAGGAACAAAAATCAAGGATATACCTCATGAGATGGAAAGGTTGTTAAATCTCAAATATCTTGATTTGAGTTACACGAAAATAACAGAGATGGCCGATGGAATGTTGGCAAACTTCACATCCCTTCAGCACTTATCAATACTTGGATTTGAATATAAATTACTCGTGAGCGAAGAGGAAATAAGTGGATTAATGAGGAAGTTGGAAATCTTTGAAGGGTGTTTGTTTGACTGGAATGAGTGGAACAGTTATGCCCAAGCTTTGCATGCTCGAGAAAGATGGCCTCGTCAATACTTCATTTTAGTGGGTGATCGATTAATGTGGGATGATTTAGACAATAATTCGAAAAAATACATTGAATTAAAAGGTTGTGACATGATCCGTACAAATGGTATTAAGATCCTATCTGATGTTGAGGTTTTGACTATTGTGGAATGCACCGTGGATTTGTGTGAAGAAGAGTCATTTTTCTCGTGGTTTATCCCAGTGCCACATAATAATTTTTCATTTCTTTCTCGGATTGTGATAATTACCTGTAAAAAAATAAAGAAGTTGTTCTCGTCCAATTGGGTGCTGCACAACCTCCAAAATTTGAATTCTTTACGTGTTGAGGATTGCTGCGATATGGAAGAAATAATAGCATCAGAGTCAGAGTTGGAGGGAGTAGGAAATGGAGTTGCTATCAACCTTACTCTTCCAAGATTAAAGAAATTGGAATTGTGGGATCTACCAAAATTGAAGAGCATTTGTGGTGCAAATGGAGTAGTGGTTTGTGATTCTATTGAGGAGATTGTTATACGTGATTGTCCAAAATTAAAGAGGATACCTCTGAATCTTCCGTTGCAAGATGATGGCCAACCATCTCTTTCTCCTTCCCTTACAATTATTGAAGCATACCCAAAGGAGTGGTGGGAATCGGTGGAGTGGAACCATCCAAATGCCGAGTCTTTGTTGGATCCCTACATTTGACATGTAGTTGCATGTTCGTTGAAATGCTTGACCACTACAGTGGTCACTTTTTTCTTTGATCAAATGCCCGACCACAATGGTAGCTTATTTCGAACATATCCTTTTCATTCTTTCTTTTTTCTTTATCCTTTTCTATTTTCACTTTCTTATATGTTAATCTCATGCTTGACCTTTCCAGTTTTCTTTGAGATCTTTCAGCACACCAAGGATTATTTTTTTTTATTATATGGCAGCAGCAGCAATAGCAACAGCTCACACACTCTGATGTTTATAACTCCCTTGATGCATGTTCTTTTCAAGTCTAATATGTTTCTGCCCTTCTTGTTGATGTTTATAAGATTCGTGAGAATTTAGGTAAGGATGAATAAATTTAGGTCAAATTCTTCAATTGCTCATATTTGGATTGATTCTTTTCTGAATCATCTTGATAAAGCTAATTCTTTTTTCACAAAAGTTTTCATCAAGTTATTTATGGCAATTCCTTAAAATGCTTTGTTCAAATTCAAAATCTTTACAGATATATAATGCTTTATTGAAATTCATATAAACAAGTAAAGCACACTCTGCAAATAAAGATGAAAGGTTGTCTTGATTTTCATCGTGATTTTGAAGAACTATGCATTAAGCTTGGTATAATTTCTTCAAAAACAAACTCGAGGGTTAATGTTTTCTTTTTCTTGCTTTATACTGTCATTATATATAATTCTAATTAATGTTTTTTGTGTTATTATCTTTTCTTAGGTACATAACCTGCTCCAGGATTAGAAATGGCAAATGCTCACTCTGGAATGAAGTAAAGTAGAACAGTAAATTTCACTCCTCTGGTGAACACCAGTGTTCCTCTCAATTCGCTCAAATCATCTTCACCAACTTTAGAATTACTTCTGTTTTCTAGTGTAATATTTATTGGCTGTGTACTTTGTTTGATGTCTGTTACAAAAACATATCAAGAATTTCTCGGTATTAATCTTCGAAAACTAAATGCTCTCTATTTGATTGTCAGCCAGATTCTTTTTACCCTTAGTTCTGCTGCAAAGTTGTTGATTTTATTTCCTTTGCTCAAACATATTTTTTTGAAGTAAAGATGCTTAATTTCAAAAATATTTGGTGAAGTTGCAAAGAACATTGTGAACAAAATTTGGGCATACTTGGAGGATTGGAGTTAGGGGAGGAATGAGTAAAACGATGGTTATGGAGTTGAAAGAGTTACGAGCAGCAAAAAAAAAAAAAAAATCAAGAGAAGGTTTCTAGCAGTAAGTGTAACATTAGTTAAAGGACAAGTTGGGAAAAAGAGTTCCATTGAAATGCATTAATCTGGATCAGCAAACTTATTATTTAGATGCTTTAGTTTTTTAGTATCTTAAAGCTCAAAATGCATGAATATTTTGATCCTGCAATTGCCATGAGGCAGGATTACGAACTGAAAAACCAATGTATTATGCGATTTGAACTGAAATTGCTGGAAATTTATTAAAAGGGGTTCTTAATTTAAAGTCTATTTCTACTTTTAAAATTGTTGTTACAATCAGTTATAGCTGAAAATTTATATGTAAATTTCAAAACTTTTTTTTTTCCAGGAGTCTATATTTTTTATCAAGAAACTAGGCATACCTCTATATCACTATCCAAACTCAGATTCTTCATTGTGTTAAAATGATGCAACCTTAAAAATATATCACGAATGTGGAAATCTCTCTTACGAATGTTGACTATTACACGATGAAAATATATTTTTGACAAGTAGTAATAAGAAAATGAAGTATGTGTTCCAAAAGCGTCAACAACATGGAGCTTAGAATTAGAAATCATGTTTAATCCGAGCAATACCATCTTTTATGCAGGGACTTAACTGAACAAGTAGGCTCAGTTTTTGAAGTTGGAAATAGTACTAGTGTTTATGATGAATTTGTAACGCCTTAAATTTTATATTGAAAAAATATATGAATATAATATAATATATATGTAAAAATTTAAATTTAAATTTATAAAATAATTTTGTGAGATAAAATTATAAAATTTTTAAATTAAAATAAATAATAATTTTAAATTAAATATAAATTTTTATAAATATAAGCGACTATCAATCGATGTGAACTAATCTTCAAAAGGGATGGTTTGGAAATTATTTTTTGTTTTCTATTTGTTTTTTTCCACTAAAAGACTAGAAGTGGAAAATTGAGCTCAAAAGTTTGATATTTTGTAAAATTAATTATATTAAAAAAATGGGAAAAGGAATAAAGAAAAAGATCTGTGACAATATTTTCAACACGTACGAAGAAATTTGTTTCAAATGACGAGGCAATTGATGATTGGTTAACTGACAGCAAATGACGGATTAGTATTTTGTTGTTTACAGCTAGAAGTCTATGAAAGTTTGCTGTTCTATTTTGTCATTGGTAGTGAATTCTACCTCTTGCCGTGTGAAACAAACTATTAAGCCAAAAAAATCAACGTTGACGGCTATTTGTAATCAAACCTGTGGAACCCATCATGAAAGTGACACCACAACGAGACTCATAAATGTGGTTTACTTCTCTTGCAGAAGCAACAGCCTATCTAGGAGCTCAACTAAAGATGGTTATAAGGTAATTTAATTACGGTACTCTATTTCTTTTTCATGCTTTTCATGATTTCAGTTTTTCTTTTCTGTTTCATTAACGCTATACCTTTACTTCTTTCACTGCTGATATTGGCTTTTTTATTTCTGGTACTCTGTTTCTTTTTATGCTCATAAATTGGGAGAAATTGTTTTCTTTTATTTCATTCTTATTATGATTTGTTTTCTCTTCTTTGTTTGATATATGCTATTCTTTTTCATCTTTCACTTAGGGTGTCTTTAATTTAATTTTCAATGACTAAAGTTTTCCAATATATTTGATAATTCAAGTTTAAAAATCAATTTAACTTTTACTTAAAAAAAGTGTTAAATATCTTAAAATAATTAGATATTTTCTGTGTTTACAAACTTTAACTCCTGACTTTAATTTGAGTCTCATACAAAAAATAATTAAGATCAATTATATTTTATAAATTTGATATTATTTATATGGACTAGATTTATCTATTTAAGTATGCATGTAGATACATAAATTAATATTAATAAATTACTATTATTATCAGTGTATATGTAATATATATATATATATATATATATTAAAGATATCAAGTGATAAAGAAATTAAAGCTTTTAAAAACCTGACAAATTTCAAAATATATGATAAACAATGTTATCGAGCCAAAAAGAGATGAAATTAATAAAAAAGAACGAAATCTCGATATAATGACTACTACATTTTTTTTTTGTCAAAGATTTTGACTTTTATATATTTATTTAATATAAATAAAAATAAAAAATTGAGAAAAAAACATACGAAATAACTAAAAATAAATAATAAAATAAAAAACACAAATAACAACAAAACATCAAAACCCTCAAAAAATAAATGAAATATTCATGCATTCATGAAAATAATCTTCAACAGGCCTTGAAAATCTTGAAAGTAGTAAGACATGCAAATTAATTAATTAATTAATTAGATTTTGCCCCGTGTTATACCAATATACATTATTAACATATGGTGGCAGTAAAATTCAATGGCTAAGACTAGTTTATGAAATTAAATCATAAAAATGTATTGACTTACTTTTAATAATTTGCGATCTTGATTAAAATTCTAAAAAATAAAAATGATTAATATGTGTCAAAAGAAATTTAATTAAAAATAAAATAATATGAAATTAAATCATTAAAGTTATTAACATGCCCTTACTAAGTTGTAATCTTGATGACCATGTTTTATAAATGTGAGACAAGAAAAAAAATTAAATAAACAATAATAATGAAGACTAAATTAAATCATAAAAAATTATTGACATACCTTAACTTAACTACAATCTTGATAAAACATTGAAAAATGGAAAATTATTAAAAAGTGTGTGCTAAAAAGAAAAAATAAAATAAAAATCATGTGCGTGTTGTGTGATTATTCGAAAATCGAATTCATATATAATGTTAAACTTGTATATTCAAGTGAGGTTAATCACATACTAAGACAGCCCTATACAACAATGATTGCCTTGTAAAACTAAAATTATGAATTCATTTGAATCTATTTTTGCATAATTTCTTTATTTATCTCATAGATTTTATTTATTTAAGGATAATGACCTATTTATTTTAAATTGAGATAAAATATCTTTTTTTTTTTAAATGGCAAAAAAAGTTAGTAAACCACAATAACGCGATGACAAACTTTATTTGTTTAAATTTAAGAGGATATTGGTTTAAACTACATAGTTTATATAAATATATAAAATCAAAAGCCTTTGGCAATAAAAGAAATTGTTCAATGTGGATAGTTTATATGATTGACATATAGATGATCTTATAAAATAGCCATGTGTCATGTATTTAATTTTTATTTAATTTGATTTAAAATAAAAAATTCAAATAATTAATTATATTTCTTTTCTTTTAAATTTTCAATTTAATCGTTTACCTTTTTACATTTATATGATATTTTATAGTCTTTTATGATTCAGAATTTAACTTAAATTATATTAAATAATAATATTTTCATTTTATAATTGTCAAAAGGCTTTAATATAAATTTACACTGTCTACAATCATACTTGATTTTATGTCAAAATAAATCATGTGATGAGATTATTCTTTGCAATATATTATTATTGCCTTCCATAAGTAATTCTTCTTTTAATTCATGGTCTACTTTGTTTTGCCATTGATCCTTTTCTTCTTACAACTTCGAGACCTCTTATCTTAGTTTCTCTTTCTCTATCTCATGTTCTAGCTCTAAGAGCTTTTTATCAGACTCTTGATCCACTGGTAAGGTATGATCTTGAGGCCTAAATACAACCTCTTGACTTCTGTTGCTCTTCCAAACCAGATACCCCTGAGTTACTCGATTAGTGAATGGCCCTAAGCTTAACCTCTTGGGCTTTTTCTAAGCCTTAACCATGCTATCGATCTTTTGGAAGGTTCCAGGATCCCTATATGAGCAATCGAACTGGCCAAGCTTGAGGGTCGTAAGAATAAATTGTTCAGCCCCGTGCTACCTCCTTACCATTAAGAGAGTATAACTTGTTAACCCCCATAAACCTAAAAGCGAGACCCTTATCTCATCTTCACATTGGTGTAACATGGGTTCTTTATCCATCCATGGAGCCAACCATTTTATCTGACTAGCCGTGAGTCTCTGTAGTGGACATTCCCATTCCTTTTAAGTTTTTACATTCGACCAAGTGCTTTGGCAGAATTCTCTAATCGGATTTCAAATGTAGAGATAAAGTTTGGTGAAGCCACTTTTCTTACATTCAAAATGGCTTTTTATCCATACATACAATAAAGGTATGCAACCCATTAGCGTGCTTTATCCATCTGCCTACAAAAACTCAAAGATCTGATAGTTTCTGCTAAGATAATTGGTGAAGGGTTACAACCTCCTTCAATCTGCTCAAATAAGTCCACCACTTCTATTTCAATGTGCCCTAAGACCTTGGGAAAGATGACTAATCCATATATGGCCAAAGTAAATGCATTCATCCCCTTATAATCATCCGGATGCTTGACAATGAAGTCTCTAAGTATCTCTCATGAAATACTTTTATGATTGCCTTTCTCTTGAATGTAGGAATCTATAGTCTCATTTCCTACCCCTAACATCTTACTCAACTTCCTGTGGCTCCCTAATTTGTACTTTTTCATATATATTTTATCTGGATGCAATAGATGCACACTTATCAAAGTTGAATATTCCTCAATGGTTGGCACTAAATCAATCTCATTTAAGATAAAGCACCAGTAGAAGGGGTCCCAAAATTGTATCATTGCCCTGATTAGCGAATAGTCAACCTCTACTGACAAGAGTTAAGCTATATGTCCAAACTTTCCATGAAATATCTCTTACCTCAAAAGGGTCATTCTACTCCATATGTCTGATAAGTCTTTCAAACTATTGTGCTTGAGGAGCAAATGGACTTCTTCTGATAGCGTGGAAACATGGTTAAGTGGCAAACAATTCCCTTCTTCTAATTTTCTCTTTTTGATTCGATCTTCACCTCTAGGGGAGAATCACATTTGAACAGCATAGATGAGGCACAAACCTGATGTTTTGTGGAATCCAAGAAAACTTTTGTTGAAATAATTTTAGGACAAGAATACTATGCAATCTGTGAACATGTTTATAAATTGATGCAAAATGAAACAAGAGAAGACAAAAGGGGTTAGTTATAAAGAAACACAAGAAAAACATAATAGTTAAGAAGACAACATGATCTAAAATTTGGATCATCTATAGAGGGAGGGGAAAATAAGGCTTTATCTATAGTTGGGCTTCTAAAGTCGACTACATGTGATTTAGGCCATTTCTAAGAAGGTCCCCAAATTGTTCCCTATATCATGGTCCATTATAGACTACTAAGGTATCCTAATCTTAAACCATCACAGGCTTCAAGCGAAAATGATTCAATTTGAGTGAGAGTATTTCGCAATCCCATACGGAGACATGAAATCTCATGAGGGCATAGGTATTTCACTCCCTCCTAAAGGTTGGGCCCTGGTAGAGGGCTTATGTTGTGCATATGCAAGTGAATGACAAATATAAGAACATATATTTAGGTAAAATATATGTATGGAAGAATAGGGTAGACAAATATAAGTAATGACAAAAGGCAATTTCGAATTATTAGACAAGGCTTGGACAATAAGAAATATTTTATCAGCTTAGCTCTCAATAGTCCCTAGCGAAGTCACCAAACTGTCATAACTAGTAGATTTCGGACCCACCGTTAGACTTGGAATGAAAGGGAGTCGCCACCAACCTTTTTTGTTAGGTGTGATTGTTCACCTGATTAAAACTAGCTTGCAAAACAGAGGTTAGATTCAGAAGTCGATTACGCTTAGAGAATGTTGTAGTACCCCCATAGCGCTCATCCAAGGATGGCACCAGTTTTGATTTCGAATTATCCAAGCCTTGAATTATTATTGTTTGCCAAAATTTTATACTTCTCTTTTTTCCTTTTTTTTTTTTTTGTTTTTTGTTTTTTATATTTTATGCCTTTTTCTCATGCATATCTATTTTTTCCTTTTAAAAAATAAATAAAAACAGAAAAGAGAAAAAAAAAGAAAAGAAAATTAGAATATAAAATATAGGTAAAATATATAAAATAAAATGAAAATAAAAAAATAAAAAGAAAATAGAAAAAGAAAAACTTGCGATAAGGTAGGGTCGGGTCGGAACACGGGTCTGCGCGCGGATCCTTGAGTCGATGTGCGAATCCTGGCAAAGCAAAACAACGTCATTTTGGAACCGTATAAAAAATCTTTTTTAGCGTTTTTCTTAGAAGCCCCTCTGTTCTTTCTCTCTCTAGTCTGAGAAGCTCTGCCTTCTCTCTAGGATCTCCCACCAAAAACTTCAAACGAAGCCAAAAAACTCATCGATTTCTAGAAAAGTTGTCAAAAAATTCAACCGAAAATTGAAAAACCTATCGGTTTTTAGAAAACCAGTCAGATCCTAAAAATTTCGTCGGAATCTGGTCAGAAACTTCAACTTTCGTCGAAAAATTCAAATGTTTTTCAAAAACCTAGAAAATCCTAGAAAAATTTAAAAAAATTCTAAAAAATTCCTAAAATATTCATAGATCGTCCTAAACCTTTCTAGAACCCTCGATTACCCTAAAATTATTTCCAAAATCCTAAAATCACTCCAGAACTCTAAATCAACCCCTATCCCAATTCTCGAATCCCATGACCCTTTCTTTGCCAAAATTCTCCAAAATTTCCCTGAAGTTTTTTTTTTCCTTTCTCTTTTTCCTCCCTTTTCATGTGTCTTTTGTGTAAAAAATTAGTCTAATTTATAGGTGTTCTTAGGGTCAATTTCAAGAAATTGGCAGAATCAATCCCAGGCTTGATTCTTGGGATTGCATTCTGTCTGAGATTTAATTCTAAGATTTCAATAGTCCAATTTGATTTTGTGTTGACTTCCAAGAATTTTGTGATTCTAATTCACATGTGGACCAATCGTAAATGGAAATTGATGAAGAAAACAAAGAAAAAAAGAAAGAAAAAAGAAACTAATAATAATAATAATAATAATGATAATAATAATAGTAATAATAATAATGATAATAATAATAGTAATAATAATAATAATAAAACACATCCTTTTGGACCAACATGGGTCTTGATGGGCCCAACCCACACAAGCTTACCAAAAATGGGCCTGGTCGGGCTCAACTTTGAAAATAGATTTAGTTGAGCCTAAACCAAGATGGATCTAGTTAAGCATGGGCTAGAATGGATCCAATGGGTTTAGATTAAAATGGATCCAATCGAGCCTAAACCAAAATAGACTCAATTGAATCCGGACCAAAATGGGTGCCTACAACGTTAAATAAAATAAAAAAGAAGAATTTTTTTTTCTTTTTTATTTTACGATAATTAAAATTTTTTCTTAAAATGCATAAATTACTTTTTTTAGTAATTAATTTTTTAATAAATTAATAAAATTTAATAATAATCTAATCCAACTATCATTTAGGCCGAAGTATTGCACTTTTACAGCAGAAAACCTATTAATAGTTGTTCTGTTTTATCATTGGTCGTGGATGATCTGTCGTGTGAAAACAAAATGCCACGCCATAAATATAAACGAAGGATAATTTTGCTTTAATCATGCACTATGGCACCCACCATGAAAGTGGCACCATGATCATGACAAGTGACTCATAATTTGCTTTAGTCATTCCCCATGGCACCCACGTGAAAGTGGCACCAAGACCATAAGAATTTACTCATAATTTTGGTTCATTTGTACTCTTGTTTTCTCATTGCACTTTCCTAGGCACTTTCTTTTCTTCTTCCGAAATCCCACCCTCATCTTGTTTCCTTGAATGAATATCAATCAAGTTGCTAACACAGATTTACACAGCCTTCTACCAGGAATTGATTCGCTGTTTCTTTGCTCAATACACTTCTTCTACCGGGGTTCTTCTCTTTTCCTCACTGCTTGCTTTTGTTCTTTTCAATTCAAGGTCTTGCAGAAGCATCAGGCAGTCTAGTTGCTCAAGGTAGGAAATTTAATTTCGGTATTCTGTTTCTTTTCATGCTTGTCATGACTTTGTTTTCTCTTTTTCTGTTTCATAATGTTATTCCTTTTCCTCTTTCACTGCTAAAATTGGCTTTTTACAATTCTTTATGTAATGATTTTCATTTTAACTTTGTTAATTTTGTGATTCGTTACAAACATGAGTGTTATGATCATGCAATCAGATTAAAAAAATATCTTAGAAAATGTGTTGAAATTAATAACTTTGGCTTTAGGTTTTGGTAACGGTAATATTAAAAGCCTTGAAATTGAAAACAGTAATGAACAGCTTACTGAATTTCAAGACCAAGGTTCTAACTTTTTAATTCTTGAGAACTGTGCTTTGGTGATATAAGTTAAAGAAATCATTATTGCCCTTGAAAGGAAGATCAGGACCAGAATGTAATTAAAATATGCTCCTCAGAAATTTACTGCATCTATATATTTACATGGTTATGGTTATAAAGTCCATCAAAATGGTTTATGATATACATATTTGTTTTTATATGGACTTTACAGCCGTGGATTTTTTCCTTACTAAATTTGATGAATCGTGGGACACTTCAACAAACCTTGATGAGAAAATGAAAGACCTAAAGAGAAAACAGGCGGAACTAAATGCTCTAAAAGGAGACACGAAGTCAAGAACGACCGCAGAGCTGCATCCGAGGAAGAAACTAAAGAAAGAAGTTAGAGTTATGGCTCGAGAACGTCGAAAGAATAAATGGCGAAATCCAAGACCTTGAACAAAAAATTGGAGAAAATAGTTTTGCCTCACGTGGATTCCTCAAAGGAAATGTTTTGAAGAAGATACAAGAAGTTGATGAACTTTATCAACGGGGTAAGTTTCACAACAGTTTGGTAGTTGACAACCCTGGGTGGATTGGACAAGCTCTATCAACCACAACTTTATTCGGTGATGCTGCAAAGACTTGTATGGAAAAAATTTGGGCCTACTTGATGGATGATGACATTCAAAAGATTGGAGTTTGGGGGACGGGAGGAATAGGGAAAACAACCATCGTGAAGCGCGTACACAACCAGCTACTGAAAGAGACTGAAAGGTTTGACATTGTGATATGGATCACTGTATCAAAGGAGATGAACATCATTAAACTGCAAAATAGGATTGCACGAGCAATGAAAGTATCCCTTGATGAAGATGAAGATGAAACAATACGAGCAGGGATGATATACGAAATGTTCGTTCGTAAAGGCAAGTATGTGTTAATCCTAGATGATTTGTGGGACAAAATTCTCTTGAAGAAGTAGGCATCCCTGAGCCTTCTAATGGGAGTAAATTATTGGTAACAACTCGGTTATTAGATGTGTGCCAGTATTTGGATTGTCGAGAAGTTAGAGTGCCTACTCTTTCAAATCCAGATGCATGGAGCTTGTTCTTGAAAAAAGTAGGTGAAGATGTTTCGAATCATCCAAATCTATTACCCATTATGGAATCATTTGCTAAAGAATGTGATGGTTTGCCCTTGGCTATTGTTACAATAGCAAGCAGTATGAGTGGTGTACGTAATGTTCATGCGTGGAGGGATGCACTTCATGAATTAAAAAGAAATGGAGAAACTGTGAAAAAGATGGAAGAGAAGGTATTCCAACAACTTCAGTTCAGCTATGATCGTTTACGGGATGAAGAGCTGAAAAATTGCTTCCTCTGCTGTGCCTTACTTCCTGAAGATTGGGAAATAGAGACAGATGAGCTTATCCATCTTTGTATTGCGGAAGGGCATATAAAAGAAATGGATAGCATGCAACAAGAGATTGACAAGGGGCGTACCATACTGGATGAACTCAAAAGCAGTTGTTTGATAGAAAATAGTTATAAAGGTGGAGGTCGAGTGGAGCTGCATGATGTTTTAAGGGACATGGCATTACGCATCACAAGTGTAAGACCACGATTCTTGGTGAGAGCTGGCATGCAATTGAACAGGATATCCTAAAAAATAAAGGTGGACAAACCAAATAAGATAGAGGGAATAGTAAATTTTAAAAAAATAAATTATAGTAATTGATAATTAAGATGGTGTAACTAGATGCATCAAATTAACAAATCAGATTAAATTTAAATTAATTCATTTTCAAGTTAAATCATTTTTATCAAGAAAAAATCAAATTATTTTGAATTCGAGTCGAAGAAAAATCATAATTATTTTAAAATTAAATAATTTTGAATCGAATCAATTTAATTTAAAATTAATTTGAATTCAAATCTTTTAAATCGAAATCAATAAGTTTACATATGTAAAACTTTAAATTATTTTATTTGACTTAATATATAGAATTTACAATTTAATTATTTAGTTCTTAAATTATTTTGATTTTGTATGACTATGTTTACTTGATGTAGGATATTTCATCATATTTCATTATTTTCTTCATATTTAGGATGAGTTTAGCATGTTCACATGCATATACAGTGACAAAAACAAGAGATAAGGGTAAGGGACATTTGCTATATATTTACATATAATAAGTTGAAAATGACTTAAGGACTCATGAATTTTTCAAGTATCTTTTTTATAATGGTTCATGCATGTGTTTTCATGATTGTATATCCATATTTTTCATTAAAAAAGTAGGTTTCTCATTTTATCAAGTGAGGAATAGCTTCACTACCTTTTCTCTATGAGCCATATGTTATTGCCTTATGTGAAAGTAAGGTCACATGGCTCTTTATGACCTCAAGCGTTGAACGACGATGCTTCAAGCAATGCCTTAGTTATTTGTTTTTATAGATACTTTTAAAATTATTAAATTTCAATTATTGTTTTAATTAGAAATATCTTATTTATTTTTGAATTAAAAAATAAAAAGTTTTAATGTTTTTTAAGTATTACAATTGACTCATAATTTGCTTTAATCATCCCTTGTGCCACGTACCACCCAAGTAGCTCCAAAGCCAAGACTATAATAATTAACTCATAATTATGGTTCATTTCCCCGGTTGTTTGCTAGCATTTTGCTTTTTCTTCTTAAATCCCACATTAATTTCTTTCCTTCGGTGAATATCAATCAAGTTGCTAACACAGATTTACATAGCCTTCTTCCAGGAGTTGATTCACTGTTTCTTTTCTCAATATACTTCTTCTACCGGGGTTCTACTCTTTTCCTCACTGCTTGCTTTTGTTCTTTTTAATTCAAGGTCTTGCAGAAGCATCACGCGGTCTAGTTGCTCAAGGTAGGAAATTTAATTTCAGTATTCTGTTTCTTTTCATGCTTGTCATGACTTTGTTTTCCCTTTTCCTGTTTCATAATGTTATTCCTTTTCCTCTTTCACTACTATTATTGGCTTTTTACAATTCTTTGTTTGATGATTTTCATTTTAACTTCGTTAATTTTGTGATTCGTTAGAAACATGAGTGTTATGATCATGCAATCAGATTAAAAAAAAATCTTAGAAAATGTGTTGAAATTAATCACTTCGGCTTTAGGTTTTGGTAATGGTGATAGTAAAAGCCTTGACAATTGATAACAGTAATTAAGAGCTTGCTGAATTTCAAGGCCAAGGTTCTAACTTTTTAATTCTTGAGAACTGTGTTTTAGTGATATAAGTTAAAGAAATCGTTATTACCTTTGAAAGGAAGAAGAAATAGGCAAGACCAGAATGTAATTAAAATATGCTCCTTAGAAATTTACTGCATCTATATATTTACATGGTTATTGTTATAAAGTCCATCAAAATGGTTTACGATATACATATTTGTTTTTATGTATGTAGGGACTTTACAGCCATGGATTTTCTCCTTACTAAATTTGATAAATCGTGGGACACTCCAACAAACCTTCATGAGAAAATGAAAGACCTAAAGAGAAAACAGGCGGAACTAAATGCTCTAAAAGGAGACACGAAGTCAACGACGGCAGAGCTGCATCCGAGAAAGAAACTAAAGAAAGAAGTTGAGTTATGGCTCGAAAACGTTGAAAGAATAAATGGCGAAATCCAAGACCTTGAACAAAAAATTGGAGAAAATAGTTTTACCTTACGTGGATTCCTCAAAGCAAATGTTTTGAAGAAGATACAAGAAGTTGATGAACTTTATCAACGGGGTAAGTTTCACAACAGTTTGGTAGTTGACAACCCTGGGTGGATTGGACAAGCTCTATCAACCACAACTTTATTCGGCGGTGCCGCAAAGACTTGTATGGAAGAAATTTGGGCCCACTTGCTGGATGATGACATTCAAAAGATTGGAGTTTGGGGAATGGGAGGAATAGGGAAAACAACCATCGTGAAGCTTGTACACAACCAGCTACTGAAAGAGACTGAAAGGTTTGACATTGTGATATGGATCACTGTATCAAAGGAGATGAACATCATTAAACTGCAAAATAGGATTGCACGAGCAATGAAAGCATCCCTTGATGAAGATGAAGATGAAACAATAAGAGCAGGGATGATATATGAAATGTTGGCTTGTAAAGGCAAGTATGTGTTAATCCTAGATGATTTGTGGGAGAAACTTTCTCTTGAAGAAGTAGGCATCCCTGAGCCTTCTAATGGGAGTAAATTATTGGTAACAACTCGGTTATTAGATGTGTGCCACTATTTGCATTGTCGAGAAGTTAGAGTGCCTACTCTTTCAAATCCAGATGCATGGAGCTTGTTCTTGAAAAAAGTAGGTGAAGATGTTTCGAATTATCCAATTCTATTACCCATTATGGAATTAGTTGCTAAAGAATGTGATGGTTTGCCCTTGGCTATTGTTACAATAGCGAGCAGTATGAGGGGTGTACGTGCTGTTCATGCGTGGAGGGATGCACTCCATGAATTAAAAAGAAATGGAGAAACTGTGAAAAAGATGGAAGAGAAGGTATTTCAACAACTTCAGTTCAGCTATGATCGTTTACGGGATGAAGAGCAGAAAAATTGCTTCCTCTGCTGTGCCTTATTTCCTGAAGATTGGGAAATAGAGACAGATGAGCTTATCCATCTTTGGATTGCGGAAGGGCATGTAAAAGAAATGGATAGCATGCAACAAGAGATTGACAAGGGGCGTACCATACTGGATGAACTCAAAAGCAGTTGTTTGATAGAAAATGGTTATACAGGTGAAGGTCGAGTGAGGCTGCATGACGTTTTAAGGGACATGGCATTACGCATCACAAGTGTAAGACCACGATTCTTGGTGAGAGCTGGCATGCAACTGAAAAGGATAGCTGATGTGCGAGATTGGAATGAAGATTTGGAGAAGGCTTCATTTATGATGAATTGGCAATTACAAATTCCATCCCAAATGCCACCCCCAAAATGCCAAAAGCTCACAACATTATTGTTGTCCAGATGCCATATAGAGAGTATTCCAGAGTGTTTCTTTGAGCAAATGCATGGACTCAAGATTCTTGATCTTTCTTGTAATCCTATTAAGAGTTTACCAAATTCCATCTCTAATTTGGAAACACTCACTACATTATTGCTTCGTTGGTGTGAACAATTAGGGAAGGTGCCATCTTTTTCAAAACTTCAAGCTTTAAAAAAGTTAGACCTTAGCAGCACAAATATCAAGGATATACCTCATGGGATGGAAAGGTTGGTAAATCTCAAATATCTTGATTTGAATTACACGCAAATAACAGAGATGGCCGATGGAATATTGGTAAAATTGACATCCCTTCAGCACTTAGCGGCACTTGGAGCTTATTATCGTCATAAATTATTCGTGAGAGGGGAGGAAATAGGTGGATTGAGGGAGTTGGAATTTTTTGAAGGGTGTTTTTCAGACTTGAATGAATGGAACAGTTGTGCCCAAGGTTTGCATGCTCGAGAAAGATGGCCTCGTCAATACATCATTTATGTGGGTCATCAATATGAATGGGATGACTTTCACGGGGACTCGAAAAAAGCCATCGGATTACGTGGTTGTGACATGATCTGTACAATTGGTATTAAGATCCTATCTGATGTTGAGGTTTTGAATATTAGGGAATACTCTGTGGATTTGTGTGAAGAAGAGTCATTATTCTCATGGTTTATCCCAGTGCCACATAACAAATTTTCCTCTCTTTCTTGGATTGATATACGTGGTTGTGGAAATATAAAGAAGTTGTTCTCGTCCAATTGGGTGCTGCACAACCTCCAAAATTTGAATACTTTACGGGCTGGTGAATGTTGGGATATGGAAGAAATAATAGCATCAGAATCAGAAGTGGAGGGATCAGGAAATGGAGTTGCCATCAAACTTACACTTCCAAGATTAAAGAAATTGGAATTGTGGGATCTACCAAAATTGAAGAGCATTTGTGGTGCAAATGGAGTAGTGGTTTGTGATTCTATTGTGGAGATTTTTATACGTGATTGTCCAAAATTAAAGAGGATACCTCTGAATCTTCCCTTGCAAGATGATTGCCAACCATCTCCTCCTTCCTCTCTTACAAGAATTCAAGCAAATCCAGAGTGGTGGGAATCGGTGGAGTGGGACCATCCACATGCCAAGTCTCTGTTGGAGCCCTACTTTAACAAGAGCGACTGGTGGTTGCCTGTTCGTAGAAATGCCTGACAACTGTAGCAGTCAATGTTTCTTTGATCAAATGCCTGATCATAGCGGTAGTTTATTTCTGACACTTTCTTTCTTTCTTTCTACTTTCACTCTCTTATATGTTAATCTCATGCTTGACCTTTCCAGTTTTCTTGGAGGCCATTCTAGCACACCGAGGATTATTTGTAATGATTATCTCGCAGCAGTAGCAACAGCAACAGCTCACACATTTTGATGTTTGGAACTCTCTTGATGCATGTTCTTTTCAAGTCTGATATGTTTCTGCCTTCTCATTGATGTTTACAAGGTTTGTGGGAATTTTGGTCAAATTCTTCAATTGCTCATATTTGGATTGAATTCTGTTCTGAATCATCTTGAAAAGACTAATTCTTTTTTCACAAAAAGTTTTATTCAAGTTCTTTACGGTAATTCCTTAAAATGCTTTGTTGAAATTCAAAATCTTTACAGATAATTCTTTGTTGAAATTCATATAAACAAGTAAAGCACATTTTGAAAAAAAGATGAAAGGTTATCTTGATTTTCACCATGATTTTGAAGAATTATGCGTTAAGCTAGAAATAATTTCTTCAAAAACAAACTTGAGGATTAATGTTTTCTTTTTTGCTTTATATTGTTATTATATATAATTCTAATTCATGTTTTTTTTTTGTTCTTATCTTTTCCTAGATTCATTACCTACTCGAGGATTAGAAATGGCAATTGCTCACTCTAAGATTGAAGTAGAATAGTAAATTTCACTCCTCTGCTGAAACACCAGAGTTTCTCTCAATTCGCTTAGATCATCTTCAACTTCAGAATTACCTCTGCTTTCTAGTGTAATATCTTTGGCTATGTACTTTGTTTCATGTCTGTTACAAAAACATATCATGACTTTCTCTCTGTATTAATCATCGAAAACTAAATGCTCTGGATTTGATTGTTGGCCAGATTCTGTTACCCTTAATTCTGCTGCAAAGCTGTTGGTTATGTTTCCTTTGCAGTATAGATATTTCATTTCAAAATTAATTGCTGTAGTTGGAAAGAACCTTATGAAAGAAATTTGCGTATATTTGATGGATGATGGTATTTGGGGATTGAGAGGGGTAGGTACAACATTATTACAAGAAGAAGCTGGGAAACGAGTTCTATTGGAATGCATCAATATGGGTTGGATCAGCAATCACAATGAAAAAAATTGATTGATTGACCCTCAGTTTATGTCCTATAAAGATTTTTGTACTTTAAGTCTACAGAATCTCACGAATTGGCCTCCACTTGCACAAAATAGCTGCATGAAGATGCTTTTTCCACTGGCACCCACCATGAAAGTGGCACCAAGACCATAACAATTGACTCTCATTTCTCTTGTTTTTTTCCCTTGCATTTTCCTTGGCACTTTCTGTTCTTCTTCCTAAATCCCAATTCATCTTTTTTTTCTTTGAGTGAATATCACATGAATCTTCAACTGCTTTTTTATATGTAATATCACACTTGTTTCTTTCCCACTGTCTTTGAAAGTGAAGCAATGTGTCACTTTCTTTTTCTTTTTTATGTCCCACTTGTTTTTAAATTACTAGGATGATTAAACTGGAACAAGCTGTCCTACTTGTTATTAAATCCAATAAGCAAAATGGGATAAAAACAAGTCAATAAATCTACACATAAATAAGAAATAAACCTATTAACAATGAGGAAGAGCAAAATGATCGTTACAAAACTTTCAACATAGCAAGTTCCAGTTACAGATCATCATTTGGCCAGATTGATGGCTAAAAGATTCTATACCTTCCCACACTGATACTTCAAGTAATTATTAGCAATTCCACTAAAACTTTCTGACAATATCCAAAAGAAGAACATTTGGCACTTGGAAATCATAAGTCCTACAAGATGACTCCCACTTTTTAAGCAACTTTTCACTTTCTTCAAGCTCACCAAGCTTCACCAATGCACCCAGCATCCTTATGTAGTTTATGTTGGTGTGCTTCTTACATTTGGCCTTTTGAAGGCCCTACAACAATTTCATTTCATCTAAGTTTCCCAAACTAGCATACAATGAAATCAAATGGTCATAGCCTAGTGCATTTTTGCCTACTTTCTTCTCACATTCCTTCAAATAATGAAGTGCCTTTTCATTAAGAACTACGGAATAAGTACCCCAATCCATTTGAATGTTCGGTTGGCTTTCCATTTCTTGTAGAACCTTCCCCATGCTGTTATAATCAGATCTTGCCCCATAAGAATTTATACAAATTCTATAGCTGAACATGTCAGGGGAGACACCATTGATCTTCATCTCCAACAAAACATCAGGTACTTTTTCCTGTTGACCTACGTTGGTGTAGAGGCACATGAGGTTATTGTAGTTGAGAGGAGAGGAAAGAAAACTCATCTCCCTCATATTCTTCATAAGGGAAAGGGACTCATTGATAGGGCCTTCTCGAACATAGCAATTTAAAAGAACACCGTAGGTCTGGACAGTTTTATCTTGGTCTTTCATGCTACCAAAGAAGTTTTTTTCAGACCTTAGGCCATGAACTCTACCAATTAGATCCAACTGCACAGCACAGCCACTAGATGAAAATTTGAGGTCATTGCTACTCATCCATTTAGAAACCTGCTCTGCCAAGAACCCAACATATAAGCATGCAAGAAATATGCAAACTCTAAAACTCATACATACCGGCAGAGCATTTGGTAATTGGACAGAGGAGTTTCTACTTTACTGCATCCATGATGGAATTGAATAGTTGCAAGAACAAAAGAAAGACATTTACAGTGTTATAAAAGATACGTACTACATGTTTACACGTCTACAGCTAAAGATGAACAGTAATTTTTTTTATACTTCAGGATTTAAACTTTAGTCAATGGAACTAAAAGAGTCGAGGACTCTATCATCAGACCACGCAACTGTTGGAAATTAATAGCCATTTAGTAAATCTTAGTGGTGAAGTTTTACTTTTTAGTACTTTTCAGGATAGTAGTCTCAAACATAGAGGGATTGCAAAGCTATCAACCTGTAAGCATTGGAGCATTTTGCAGCCTCAAATCATGACATCTTTTTTTTTTTTTTTCAAATTCAAATTTAAAGCTCATTTAAATCAGTGTTGAGGTTATCAATTTCTTTGAGGGCTTGATTTTTTGGATAAAAAACAGCAAAGAACAAATTACCCAGATTTTCTTTTCCTCACTTTTTTACCATTTTGCAATCATCTTCCATATTCTAACCAATCAAAACATAAGCTACATGACAGAAAAAACTCATTCCTTTACTAAAACCAATCAACTCTCTTTACCTTCAAGTCATGACTATAACTCCTACGAGCACGCAGGTCACGGATGCTAGGCTGTAGCTGGAATTCGTCGACATTTTTTCCTTCTTTAACCCACTGTTGAAGAACTGAAGCTACACTGCAACTTGGGTCTCCTACAGCATTGATTCTTGAACGAAGGTTGTTTCTTTTTACCGGGTTTGGCTTCAAACAATATGTTCTTGTTCTTGCCAATATCACATTTGTTGGTGGTCTTGTTGTATAAGATTGTGAATTAGGCTCTTGACGCCACTGAAGTCAAGGGCTTTCAGGTTTTGCAGTCGGAGTGATTTATGCACTGTTGGGTCAGCAAAAATTGGGTTTGGACTTTGGGGCCTAAAAAATATACAGCATAAAAATTACATCTTCCTTCTCAAAAAAACTTAACATATTTTCATTTTTATCTTGTCAAAAAATTTTCAATTTTGACCTTTTTTATATTTATTATTGAGAAAAAAAATATAATTTAGAAATTTTGAATGAAGTAAATTTCAAAATATTTTTATAAAAATTCATTATTTAAAATATTTAAAATGATAGATATCAAAATTAAAATAAAAAAAAAAAGCCTAAGGTAAAGAGGTGTATAGCTTTGAATGAGATGGATATGCACAAGACAAAGTGAAAAGACTTTGTAATTGAGTAAGGGTCTATTTGAAACCCTTATTGGCCTATGGTGTGACATATTAATGAGTTTTAATATTTCAATACCTACATTGAAGAGTTTGTCTATAGGGTAATTAGGACTTGAAAAGCACGAAATTCTGATAAATGATCCATCCCTCGAGTACCTTCATCTTAAAGGTGTTCCAGCAGCAAGATTTAGAGTACTTAATCTGCTGTTTGTTAATCTGGTTCGATTGGAGCTAGATGTTGGTTTTAATGGTTGGAATTTGCTATCACTCTTCCTTGAAAATTCTCATATTCTACAACTTCTTTGTTAATCTGGTTCCATTGTTATTCAATAGGTCAGGATATGTATTTGAAGAGGATAAAGAATATAACTGGTTAAAGTTTCCCTAACCGATTATTACCATACTAATTTTTGGCATCTGTCTAGCTGCTCCAGGAATTAATTGACATTGGAGATGAAAAGCAGTGGACACTGCCGAAGCATGTTCCATAATATTGTTTGTCACACCTGGAAACAAATCACCACTCATTATCCCGAAAGAAAGATTAGGAAAGGTGTGCTCATCTTCCTTCCTTATCATATCACTTTTTCTTGCAATTTACATGATATTTAAGGTAGAGAGGAGGGCACATGCTATTAAACTTGAACAAGCAAATTTTCAGACACAATTAGAAAATTAAAAGAATGGATTCTTTAAAGTAATTATCAAGACTGGAAACTTATAAAGAAATAAAGTACTACTTTTTGTAACCCTTTGTTTGCTTTTTTTTTTTTATTTTGGGCTACACCGATTAAAATTTGAATTCAAGACTCTCATCCTTGAAGTCGTCTCCAATACCACTTTTTTATTTATATTCTAGTTCAATTATATTACAAAAAGCTATGATCAAAACAACACGGTTAGGAAAGTGTTAAACTATGAAGAACATTTTTTACGGGTTAAGATGAAGAAAGAATAAACACATCTGAAAGTCTTACAAGTTATGACAAGTGAGGATGAACGATTGGTGGGCTAGTCCCTTTTTGGGGCCAAGTGCAAGAAAACAACTCAAACGAAAATGTAAAAGGAAAAATTAGAGAATTAAGAAAATTAAAAAAAAAATGTTTAGTCTAAGATGATGCTAATTCCGTAAGCAAATTTAATAACGTATCAATTAGGTTAGTGTAATTTAATTGTATGGTTAATGTATAATCATTATTTTTTTTTTTTCAAAATGATCGGTTTTTAATTTCACATTCTTCAAATAAAAAAATCTCTACTCCTTAATTAAAAAAATTTAAAGAATAGAAGATATGAAAACTGTGAGTTAGGGTGAAAGAGAGTATTATCCTTATATTGTTAGTATATACAATATTTGGTACATGAAACGTCTAAAGCCTTGGAAAATTTTGTATAAAGAAACATGATCCCTTTAATTACGGGATACGGATGAAAAAAATGCAAATAACCCTTTGATAAATATGGCTGCTAAAAAGGTTACTGTAAAGCCAACTGAGTTGACTTAAGTTGGATTTGGCTTGGCTTATTGCACGGCTCCTTTTCGCATGAATACTGAGTTGGCTCAGTTTGCATGTCGCCACTTGCACGGAAGTCACTGTTTTCATGACACTGTTTGCATGGGTGTTTAACTTGCATGGTTGCTACTGAGTTGACTTGGTTGCATTGTTTGCGTGGCATTGTTTGCATGGCTCTTTAACAAGCTTCAATTCAGATTATCTATCTACATCAAGGCAAATACATAATAAGGGTAATTATGTTCAAGAAGATTAAAGACACACGCTTATAAATTCAACAAATTATAGGTGAAGAAAATGAAACTACCTTTAACAGCTATGCCTGGTAGTTGTGAAAAAATTAGCAGAATCAATATCCTCACAATTAGTTTTATATTTGAGTGACTGACGAAAGCATACATGCAACTTACAGTTTCAAAGAACTTGATAGCATACTCATCAACAAGAGCTTGACCTAGCTTTTTAAGGCCAAGAATTATAGATTCACCTGCAACTCGTAGTTTTGTCACACTTAATAAAGTGCGAGTGTGGACAAACTACAAGAAGCAAAGTCAGTTATACAAGTCATGTAACAGAGAAGGGGTTGCCACCCAAATTAACAAACCCACCGTCTAACCCACCAACAAAACAAGATAAGAAATTTATATAAATATGTTGTAATGGTTTTATGTCTGTCCAACCAATTTGAAAATAAAATAAAAAAAATAACGGAGTCGTCATCAATCTTTTTTGGTTATGTACAATTGGCCACCTATTAAAATTTATCATTTTAATAAAATTTTAAAATTTATTAAAAATATAATTTTATGGTCTGCGAAACAGTCTGAGTTTGAGAGTCGATTACGTATAGGGAAAGGTTAGTACCCCCACAACGTCCATTTAAAAACAGTACCAATTAACTATGTGTTATCCATTGATTTTGATAAAAATAGTCTTATTTTCAATATTTGAAAAAATAATTTTCTTGATTTTTTATTTATTAGAAATTTTTTTTATTTTATTTTTTAGTGCTCAAATTTTATTCGAGAAAAATAAATTAGAACCCTTTAATCAAAATAATTCTTAAAATGTTCCAGTACGTTGGTAATATTAAAAGAACATTTTCTCACTTAGAGATTTCTTAGGCATCACTTCTCGGAATACCTTAGAATCTCATCATCGGAGGCTCAAATTTACTTTTCGTAAAAAAGCTATGTCGTGCATGCAATGCAGAATGTTACGATGTTGATGCTTATATTTTATTCTCTTTTTTAGAAATTTTATTAATTGTTTTATTTTTAATTTAATTTTTTTTGAAAAAAGAAATTTTTATTTTATTGAAGTTTTTCTATAAATATTTCAATACACTAGTAATATTTAAAAAAATCTTCTCACCTAGGGATTTTGTAAAGCATCATTACTCGGAATACTTTTAGAATCTTATCATTGGATAAAAATTTTCTTTTTCCTTATTTATATTATTATTATTTTTTAATTAACTAATTAATTTTTATTTTTTATTGGATAAAAATTTTCTTTTTCCTTATTTATATTATTATTATTTTTTAATTAATTAATTATTTTTTATTTTTTATTAACAAAAAGAAAAATTTTATTGTATTGAAAACTTTTTATAAATACTCCAATACACTGGTAGTATTTAAAAAAATCTTCTTACCTAAAAATTTCATAGGCATCACTACTTAGAGTACCTTTGAATTTCATCGTCGGATAAAAATTTTCTTTTCATATTCTTTTTATTAATTTATTATTATTACTAACAAAATTATAAAAATTTTAACTATATATTTCATTACTTATTTTTATTAATTATTATTATAAAACAACAAAAAATTATTCTAGTAAATTTAAATATTTTAACATGCATAAATATTAATAAATTTAAAATAAAAAAATAATAATATTTTAAAAAAATTCAAAAACAAGAATAAAAAATTTTTTTACTTAGACCGGACCGGTCAACAGTCTGATCAATGCCTGTTCGGCGATCTGGTTGCGTTTAGTTGTTCGGGGCCTATCCGGCTCAAGTTCAACGGTTCAAGTCGATCCGGATTGGGTTTAGCGGTTTGGTGCTGGTTCAATTGGACCGATCAGAGGCTAAATGGTGAAGTGAGTCATCGAGTCGGGTGCGTAAACCTTAGGTTAGGTCAATGGCTGACGCACGAATTCTTCGGCTAAAATGACGTCATTTCAGACATTTCCCTAAACGACATGGTTTTGAGTTTCAACCTTCTATAAAAAGCAAAAAAAAAATTTGTTTCATTTTTCTCTCTTTTCTCTCTCTAGCTCTCTCATTTTCTTAGAGCTTCTCTCTCTAAACTCATCGGACGATGGTCGTTCGTTGCATCGACTGCAGTCTTCGATCATTGGTTATCGGTCATCGGTGACAAAAAAATCATAAAAGGTTTTAAAAAGTTCTCAGTATCCTTCTGAACTTCAATCTAGCCTACTTTTCATCAGAAACCACCCGATTTATGTAGATCGAGGTTTGATTTTTTTTTTGTACAAAGACTGATATATTTTTTTGTTATTTTTTCTACAAGGGGCTTCAGCTCTGAGGTTCCTCCATACGGGGAGGACTGTGTTTTTTTGTTTTGTTTACGCGCTATTTGTTTGTGTGAGTGTGTATTATTTTTTTTATTGCATTTGGGGAGTGTTTGGTGTAAGAAGGATATGGAGGTGCAACTAGGACTGGTGGGCTTGAGATTCAGAACTGGGTGGTGTTGTGGTGGTTTCGGGTGCGAGTTTGTGGGTACTAAGTTTGGGAAATGAAGGTGCAGGCTGTATGCCAAGGCTCTCCAATTAGGGGCTCTCTGGAAGGGGCTGGTGTTTGGGGGTAGAACACAGAGGCTTTCAGGGATCCCTCATTTGGTCTCTTTTTGGGTTATGGATTTTATAGGGTTGATTGAAGGAGCAAGTGGTGGTTGGTTTGGGGTAGGTTTAAGGAGTCAAGGGGTCAGAAAATAGGGTATGATGGTGATGGGACCACAGTTCTGGTGAACAGAAGGTGAACAGGGGGTGGCAATGGTTCAGGAGTGCTGATGGGGTGGATAAGGTTTGCAGGGTATGGGTGATTAGAGGGGTAGGTGGCCAATGGTGCTGTACAAGGCACCACTGCCATCAAACCTTTTTGTTTTTTTCTATATTTTTGTATTTTTGTATTTTTGTATTTTGTATTTTTTTCTCTTTTTTTTGTATTTTTTTATATTTTTCAATATTAATGTAAAAAAATAAATAAAAGAAAAAAAGTAAGTTTTCGGTTTAAAGAACAAAGTTGGGCCTTGGGCCCAATCCAAATCAAGCTTTAGGCCTGGTTGGATTGCGATCAGGCTTGAAGCCCAGTTGAATTGAACTTGGGCCTTAATTTCAGAGTTAAAATTGGGCCTGACGCCCAATTGAATTGAAATTGGGCTTCGGCTTGAAAACCCAATATACTCAACAGATTAAAACTCAAATAAATTTGGTGTCTATAGCTGCCCCTCTTTGCACATTGATGAGGATCAAGAATAGGGCAAACACAATGATAACAATTTTATTCGGAATCAAAAGAGGTATTTAAAGAAAAAAAAAACTAATCAGAGGGCTTTTGTCATCAAATCAAAATGCCCTTTTTACTCAAGGTTTGACAACTTTTAAAAATTTAAAATCTAAAAAAGACTCATTTCAGTAAATGTTCAACAACTTTAAAATCTTTCTCGAAAAAAAAAGCTCATCTCAGCAAAGGTTCAACAACCTTTAAAATTCTATCTTAAACAAAGCTCATCTAAGCAGAGACTCAATAAATTTTAAAATTTTATCTTAAAAAAAGCTCTTCTCAGCAAAAACTCAACAACTTTAAAAATTCATCTTGAAAAAGCTACTTTCAACAGAGGCTCAATAACTTTAAAATTCTATCTTGAAAAAGGCTCTTCTCAATAGAGGCTCAACAACTTTAAAAATTTATCTTGAAAAAGCTCATCTAAGTAGAGACTCAATAACTTTAAAATCTTATCTTGAAAAAGCTCCTCTAAGTAGAGGCTAAACAACTTTAAAAATTTATCTTGAAAATGCTCTTCTAAGCAGAGGCTCAACAACTTTAAAATTCATCATCTTGGAAAAGCTCCTCTAAGTAGAGGTACAACAACTTTGAAATTCATCTTGAAAAAGGCTCCTCTCAGTAGAGGCTCAACAGCTTTAAATTTCTATCTTGAAAAAAGCTCTTCTCAATAAAGACTTAACAACTTTAAAAATTCATCTTGAAAAAGCTCATCTCAACAAAGGCTTAATAACTTTAAAATTCTATCTTGAAAAAGGTTCCTCTCAACAGAGGCTCAACAACTTTAAAAATTCATCTTGTAAAAGGTCCTATAAGTAAAGGCTCAACAACTTTAAAAATCCATCTTGAAAAAGCTTATCTAAGTAGAGGCTTAACAACTTTAAAATCTTATCTTGAAAAAGCTCATCTAAGCAGAGGCTCAACAACTTTAAAAATCCATCTTGGAAAAGCTCCTCTAAGCAGAGGCTCAATAACTTTAAAATCTTATCTTGAAAAAGCTCCTTTAAGTAGAGGCTCAACAACTTTAGAATTCATCATCTTGGAAAAGCTCCTCTAAGCAGAGGCACAACAACTTTAAAATTTATCTTGAAAAAACTCTTTTGAGTAGGGGCTCAACAACTTTAAAATTTATCATATTGGAAAAACTCCTCTAAGAAGAGGCACCACAACTAATTTATTTTGAAAAAGCTCCTCTAAGCAGAGGCTCAACAACTTTAAAAATCCATATTGAAAAAGCTCCTTTAAGTAGAGGCACAACAACTTTAAAATTTATCTTGAAAAAGCTCCTCTAAGCAAAGGCTCAACAACTTTAAAATTTTTCATCTTGAAAAAGCTCCTCTAAGTAAAGACACTATAACTTTAAAATTTATCTTGAAAAAGCTCCTCTAAGTAGAGGCTCAACAATTTTAAAAAATCTCATATATTCTCGAAACCGAGTTCTCATCTTTGAACAAGTAAATTTCACTCTTTTGAAATCTTTTGTTTGATTATTATCTTCATCTGAATATCAAAATCTTGTTTTTCATTAGGAAATGGAAAGTTTCTGTCTTTATTATAACTGTTCATGGACGCATGTACTAAGTGCTCTAAATGCAATGCAGGTAATACAATCAAAATTATTCATTGTAGTAAAAAAGTTCTCAAAATCTCTTACTTTTTGCTTCATTTATCAGAATTCTCAACAATTACCATATGACTAATCTGTTCTTAACATCTGACCAGTGTATTCTTCTATAACAATACTTTTTTTCTTCAAAAGCTTGCAACATTAATGTATTGTAATGCTTTTCTCATATTTTTCCATTTGTTTTTGTCAACTTTTAAAAAGTAATGCTAGGATCTTTCATGTTTGTTTTCCTTTTCATCATTTTAAGTTCAAGACAAACAAAATGCAATCACAAATTTCTATTTATTTGTACGGTGAACAAAAATATTAAATGAGAATAAAGGAATGGATAGGCATTATTTCTAAAAGAAAGATAGCATATTTCATTAGATGGTAAAGTGTTTGAGTTAAAACAAAGTTGACTAAATAATGATCATAAGATAATCATGAGTAAAATATTCCCATATATATTTTTTTTAAAACTAAATTAAATGACTTGATACTTCAGAGTTCATCAAACTACACTTGTCCCTTATGTTGTAAATACATTCAAGCTACCTTTTTAGGTTTTCAGCTTAGATGAGTTATTTTTTTTCTTTTTTTTAAAGTAAAATATTTCATTATAGCATATGAATTTATTGGGGTAGGTAAATCACTTCCTTCCATTTTTTCCAAAATCAATGCCCCACCGAAAAAGGCCATTTTCACCATGTACGGACCCTCCTAATTTGGGGTCCATTTTTCTTGATTGTCATGTTGATTTGGAATTATCCTTTTCAGCACTGAGTCTCCTTTCCTAAAGTGACGGGGACAAATTTTCTTGTCATGTGCTCTCATCATCCTCTTTTGATGTAATTGACCATGACAAAGTGCCGTAAGTCATTTTTCTTCAATAAGGTTTAATTGTTCATAGCAATTCTGAACTCATTCTGCTTCCTCTAACTTTACCTCCATCAGGACTCTCAACGATGGAATTTTCATTTTAACAAGTAGCATAGTTTCCGTTCCATAAACTAAAAAGAATGGGGTAGCCCCAGTAGATGTTCAGACTGATGTTCTATAAGCATGCAAAGCAAAAGGTAACTTCTCATGTCAATCTTTGTAAGTATCAGTCATTTTCTTTAAAATTCTTTTGATATTCTTATTTGTAGCCTCCACTGCCCCATTTATCTTTGGACGATATGGTGTCGAATTATGATGATGGATCTTGAATTAAGTGCACACTTCATTCATAATTTTATTGTTCAAGTTTTTGACATTATAAAAAATAATCATTTCTAAAAGCCCATATCTACATATTATCTCCTTTTTTATGAACTTGCATACCACAGATTAGGTTACATTAGCATATGATGTAGCTTTTACCCACTTCATAAAGTAATTAATCATCACAAATATGAATCTATGCCCATTTGAAGCTTTTGGAGTGATGGGACCAATGACATCCATGCCCCACATAAAGAATGGCCACGGAGGAGCCAAAACGTGTAATGCTATTAGAAGAGCGTGGATTTTGTCAACATAGATCTTACACTTATGGCATCTTTTAGCATAATTAATACAGTTATTCTCCATTGTCAACCAATAATAACTGGCCCTCATAATTTGCCTAGCCATTATATGACCATTTGCATGTGCCTCACAGACTCCGTCATGCACTTCTTCAATAATCTTCTTCGCTTTAGCTACATTCACACATTTTAAAAGTACTTGATCTTGACCCCTTTTAGAGAGGACATCTCCATCAAGAAAGAAACTTATAGCCAACCTTCTGATAGTCCTCTTATCATTTTTTGTTGCATGTTCTAGGTATTGTTGGCTTTTAATGTATTGCATAATGTCATGATACCATGGCTTCCTATCAACTTCTTATTCAACACCTAAACAATGTGCTGGTTCATCTTTCACATCCAGCTTGATGGGTTGAATTTTAGTATTTGCATCTATTTTAATCATTGCAACTAAAGTAGCCAAAGCATCAATAATTTGGTTTTCTTTTTTAGGCAAATGCTCAAACTGAACTTCTTTGAATTATTTGACCAACTTAGAAATGTATTTCTAGTATCGAATTAACTTGGAATCTTTTGTTTCCCATTCTCCTCGTAACTAATAGATGACTAGAGCTGAATCTCTAAACATATCCAACACTTTGATCTTCTTTTCAATCGTTGCTTGTAGACCCATAACACAGGTCTCGTATTCAGCCACATTGTTTGTGCAATTGAAATTCAACCTAGCTGTGATGGGACAATAATGTTTATTGAGAGATATTAAAATTGCCCCAATACCATGGCCTAAAGCATTAACAGCTCCATCAAAATACATCATCCAGGATTTTCCAACAGGTTCATTTTCTTCAATTGCCATCACATTTTCATTAAAAAAATCCAATTTTATTAGCTCATAATCTTCAGTTGCACGATTGGTAAGAAACTCAGCTATTGTACTTTTTTTAATAACTTTTTGAGTCGCACAAATAATATCATATTTTGAAAGCATAATTTGCCTCTGCACTATTCTCCTTATCAATGAAGGCTTCTCGAAAATATACTTAATAGGATCCAACTTTGCTATGAGTCAAGTGGTATGATAAAGCATGTATTGTCAAGCCTTCGAGCTATCCAAGCCAATACACAACACATCTTCTCTAATGGTGAATACTTGGACTTATAATCAGTGAATTTCTTGCTCAAGTAGTAAATTGCTCATTTTTTCTTGTTAGTTTCGTCTCTTTGCCCCAACACACATCCCATTGAATTTTTATGCACTATTAAGTAAAGATCAAAGGTTTTCTTAGGATTGGCGGCACCAACACAGGTAGATTTGACAAGTATTATTTAATCTTATCAAAAGTTTCTTGACATTCATCATTCCATTTTTCTAGATCATATTTTCTAAGAAGCTTGAAAATAGGCTCGCACTTGTAGGTGAGTTAAGAGATGAAGCGAGCAATATAGTTGAATCTCCTTAGGAAACCTCGCACTTTTTTTGAGGTACGAAGAGGAGATAAGTTTTGAATAGCTTGTATCTTATCCAGGTTTACTTCGATTCCTCTTTCACTAACCATAAAAGCCCAATAGTTTTTCTAATTTGGCACCGAATGTACATTTAGCAGGATTCAACTTTAGCTAAAATTTTTTCAACCTGTCAAATAGATATTTGAGATTGAATACATGATCCTCTTCTTCATGAGATTTTGTGATCATATCATCCATATATACTTTTATTTCTTTATGCATCATGTCATAAAAAAGAGTCACCATTGCTCTTTGATAAATAGTACCAGCATTTTTTAACCCAAAAGGTATGACTTTATAACAAAATGTCCCCTACATGGTCACAAATGTGGGTTTCTCCATATCATCTCTGGTCATCTTGATTTGGTTGTAATCTGAGAAGCCATCCATAAAAGAAAATGTGGAATGCGTAGCAGTATTATCCATTAGGGCATCGATATGGGGTAGAGGAAATTATCCTTATGACTTACCCTATTCAGATCTAGATAGTTGACACACATTCTCACTTTTTCATCCTTCTTGGGAACTGGCACTATGTTGGCTACCCATTTAGGATATTTTGCCACCTTCAAAAATCCAGCATCAAATTACTTCTTCACTTTTTTTTTTAAATTATCAGCAACATCTCTGACTTCATGTGCCTTAGCTTTTGTTGTACCGACTTGCATTCTAGTTTAAAAGGCAACTTATGTTCTACAATATCAATGCTGAGTCCTAGCATATCTTGGTATGACCACGCGAACACATTTACATATTCTCAGAGCAGCTCTTCTAGCTTCTGCCTTTCAGCTGGTAAAATAGATGTACTAACTTTGACCTCTCTCTTATTTTCATCATTCCCTAAATTCACTAGTTCAATAATTTTTTGGTGGGGTTTAATTGGCTTATCTTCATATTCTATTATTTTTAACAAATCAAGAAGCAATGTGTAATTATCTGAATATTTCTTATTATCAAGTTCATCAACATGAATTAAGTTTTCAAAATCAAATTCGAGATTATTGCCATGATTATCTTCGGGTTCATTATTTGGGACCCTGCAAAGGGTAAGATGAAAAGAATATTGACACATAAAAATGGAATGAAAAGAGAAAATAAAATGCAAAATGAAGATGAAAATAATAAAAGAAATGCATATGCATCTTCTAAGCCTTTTATTAAAACAACAAACATAAAGATATCACAAAAGATCACCAAATGCTCACAGAGAGCAATTAGAGATTTAAAGTTTCATAGTACATTACTTTTTCAAAGTTTTAAAGATAATAGGTAGCTCCGTAACTTTTTAATTATCCAGCTTAAAATCGAGAGGACAAGGGTACACAACAGCTCTCCATCTTGACTCTTCTTTTTTTCATCATCCACCATTTGAATGGCCAGCTCTGAAAACTATTCCATTAATCTTGTACTTAGGGCTCCTGACAAATCTAGGTAAATATATCCTCCTAAACGAAAAGAATCATGAGGTAGGGGATGACCATAGGCTCTAACTTTGGCTCATATCCCCTAAGATTAGCCATTATCTTATCTTTTTTCTCATTCACCATTTTTGTTCTGTCCTCTCTTGTTGGCTTGATCCTAAGCTGAATATGTTTTTCTTGTCATATACTGCTGGTGGCTCTATGATTCCTTATAGGTTTTTTCCTAGTCCAATTTCAAGTTGCCATTCCATTTCAGTGAGCTGCTTAACGATCTTTTTAGTAGTCATAGATAGGTGTGGTGAATATAATTTAGATCCTTTAGCCATATAGGTTATGTTAGCAATCTCGAAAGATTTTATATGAGCACTCAAAGGCTTCATCTACTACTTTTACATAAGAAGTATTTACCAGTTAGGTGACCAGTAAATCTTTTTCTCCTACCATACATGTCAGTTTTTCATCAATAATGAATTTGATTTTTTGATGCAATAAGAATGGAACAACACCCACCATATGAATCCATAACCTACCTAACAAGCAACTGTATAAAGGAGAGATATCCATAACTTGAAATTTCACATTGAAAGTACACAGGCCAATCTATAATAGCATTTCTATGTCTCCCAACACATTTTTTCGGGTTTCATCAAAGGCTCGAACTATCATATGACTAAACTTCATATAAGATCCATCAACATGGAGTTTTGTCAAAGTAGTCATAGATATAACATTAATGGATAAGCCATTATCGATCAAAACCTTAGCCATTATATGACTCTTGCACTTTACAGTAATGTGAAGATCCTTGATACTTTCTTAACCTTCAGAATGAATCTCTTCATCATTGAAAGAGATATAGTTTGAAATTATCAGATTACCTACAAGCTGTTCTACGTACTCAACAAATACATTATGAGACACATATGCTTGATTGAGTACTTTCAATAGAGCATTACGGTGTGACTCTGAGCTTAGCAATAATGATAATAGCGAAATTCTAGTTGGTATCTTGTTAAGCTGTTCTACCATGCTATGCTCACTATGTTATATTAACTTTAAAAATTTACAAGCTTCACTCTCAGAGACCAACTTATGATATTCTTTATCTAAGACTGCAACAGGATTATTATGACTTCTTTCTTCTTCTCCCACATTTGCTTTCTTTTTCTTGACTTTCTCTAAAGTTTATGGAGTATAACATCTTCTACTTCGAGTTATACCTCCTATGCTTGCTATGTTCGTAGTATCTAGATTGACTACGACATCATAATCATACTTTTATAATACCATTTTGTCATTATGATATGAAACAAGGTCCAAAACTTTAATTGTCACTATTAGTCAAGAGATGGGTTTTTCTGGCCTTGGTATTGACTTCTCATCATAATAAATTGTTACCGATCTACACACAAACTTATTCTTTGAATCGATGGTAGACACTTTAGCTTTCATCAACTCTTCTATTTCTTCGTAAAATTCTATTCGACCTATATCCATCAACTTCTGCACCTCTTGACGAAATTTGTGACAACTCTTGATAGAATGTGAAGACACCCATTTTATTTTATTTTATTTTATTTTTTATTCTCTATTCTTTATTCTTTTTCTTTTTTTTTCTTTTACTTTTTCTTTTCTGACAACTTTTTTTATAGCTGCTTGACAGCCACCGACAGTCGTTTGACAACCACCAACAACCATCTTGATAGCCACCAGCCACAGTCCCACAAATCCTAAACTTTTTGGGATTTAAATCTTGTTTTTGCTCTATAAATAAAGCCATGAAAACTCATAACATAGGGATAAAAAAAAAGAGAGAAAAACCTCTGCAAAAAAAAAATCGTTGAAAACAAAAAACCAGTTTAAACAAAAAAAAAACTTTGTTAATAAGCCAAGAAAACCAAACAAAAAAAAACAACATAATCCCAAAAAAGAAAAAAACAACCCTTGGTAACAAGGATCTCAACACCAAAAACACAAAAAAATTTTTTTTTTTCATTCTAACTAAAACTTTGGGCCTCGATCTATGTCATTCAAAGTCGTTTCTTGTAAAATGGAGGTTGGATTTGAGTTCAGGGGACCAAAAACAATTTTTTAGGTATTTTTTGGAAACTTTTTTAACACATTCAATGATGCCCGGCGACGGCACCTGTGACCGCCGGCTACGACCGGTGGTAGTAGGATTGCTGGAAACTAAAAAGGATAAAGAAGAAGAATTATGAAGGATAGAGAAGAAAAGAAGAGAGAAGGAGAAGAAAGGAAAAAATGAAGGAGTGAGGGTGTTTTGTGGTCTATTTATAGTGAAATCAAAACGACGTCATTTTGATTAAGTGGTAGCCAAACCACCAAGCTAAGCCAAGAGCAGAGCTGAGCCATATACCCAAGCTAAGCTGAATAAGTCATTGACTATAAGTCCAAGCCGGTTGACTGAACCAATTGAGTCGTTTCCAATCTTTGATCGGTGTTGACTAGGGGCATTTTAGATATTTTTACCGTAACTTGTTATTTTCTTTTTGCTTAATTTTTTTTATATATTTCTAATATTTAATTATGATTTTTCTGTTATTTTTATTTTATTTTTGTATAAATCCTTCATATAAAATAAAATAAATGGTAGAAAATATAAAATACTTTTAATTTAATTAATTTAAAATAATTACTAAACATAAACTCATCAAAATTTTAATGCACAAGAATAAATAAAAATATACAATAATTGATAAAAATTAATTAATAAAAAATAATAATTTAAAAAGTAAAAAAAAAATTTTATCCGACGATGAGATTCAAAGGTACTACGAATAGTGATGCCTATAAAATCTCTAGGTAAGAAAATTTTTTTAAAATACTACCAGTGTATTGGAGTATCTATAAAAAGTTTTCAATATAATAAAATTTTTTCTTTTTTATTAATAATAGATAAAATTAACTAATTTATAAAAAAAACTAAAACAAAGCGATACAAAATGAGAAAAAAATAAATGTTATCCACTGATAGGATTCTAAAAGTATTACGAGTAACGATACTTTACGAAATCCCTAGATGAGAAGATTTTTTTTAATATTACCAGTGTATTAGAATATTTATAAAAAAAAACTTCAATATAATAAAAATTCCTTTTTTTCTTTAAAATTTTAACTAAAAAGGAAATCAATTAATAAAATTTCTAAACACAAAATAAAATATGTGTATTAACATATTATCATTTGTATTGCATGCATTGCATAGTTCTTCTGCAAAAAATAAATTTGAGCCTCTGAATATGAGATTCTAAGATATTTCGATAAGCAATACCTAAGAAATCTATATGTGAGAAAGAATTCTTCTAATGTTACCAATGTACTGAAATATTTTAAGAATTATTTCAATAAAAAGGTTCTAATTTATTTTTCTTGAATAATATTTAAATATAAAAACCAATTCCCAATAAATGAAAAAATTAGGAAAATTATTTTTCAAACACCGAAAATTAGACTTTTTTTTATCAAAATCAAAGGATAACATGTAGTTAAGTGGAACCGCTTTTAAATGGGCATTGTGGGAGTGTTAATCTTTCCCCACACATAATCAACTCCCGAATTCAGACTATTTCGTAAACCATAAAATTATCTTTTTAATAAATTTAATAAATTTTAATATTTTATTAAAAATATAAATTTTAATAGGTGACCAATCGCACCTAGCTAAAAAAAATTGGTGGCAACTCTGTTATGTTTTTATTTCATTCCCAAATTCATCGGGCGAACACAAAATCATTACAACAGCTTGGCGACGCCGTTGGGAATGCCATTTGTTTTCGAGAGTCAGGCCAAAATTAACAAATGTTATCCTTAAATTTTGATTCAAACAGTCTTAATCGATTTTTTAGATTTTTATTTTGCACTTTCAATAAAAAAAATCGAAAACAAAAAATTCACACACGTTTCTTTTACTATGCCTCTTATGCTTTTTTTTTTGTATATATTACTCTCAGTAAATTAGGATATATTTGCATACATAATGACATGATGCATCTCATGCATGAGCTCTATACCCGGCTCCGTCTCTTATAAGAAGAAGTAGAGTACCTATGCCCTTATGAGGTGATAACCTTCGTAATGGCAAGTAAAATACTTCTACTCAAATTGAATCATTTTCGTTCGTAGCTTGTAATGGGTAAGGATTGGAGTGCTTTGCTAGTCCAACATGAACAGTAAAGAACAATTTGAGAACATTTAGATGCAAATAAACTAGAACCAAGCATGTAATAGGCTTAAAAAGCTAACCTTAGGTAGAGCTTTGCTCATTTTTTTTTAGAAAATACCTAAGTAAAAAATGTGTAGGAATAGAATCTGTGTGTAATGAAAAAAACACAAACAAAAACGAAAACAAAACAAAACAAAAAAGACATTTTTAAACCACATATTCACACTAATTTAATTTTATTTTTCTTTTTTTTTTACATTAATCATATCATACAGTTTTACATTAAGGTATTTGCTCTAGGACATCTTTCTCTTAAAAAGTCTTCATAGATCCCATAGAACTATAAATTACTCAAATCTCATCTAACAAAAGTTATATAGAATTAATGAGAATTTTTAGTGTTAAAATTTGTCCAAGAGTAAATATCTCCCATTTGCATTCATGCATCATGTGCACCATTTTTTTCAAAAATAAAATAAAATTTTCAACACATGGCATTCTTTTTTTAAAAAAAATTAAGGTAATAAAGGTTCAAGAATAGCTCGCCCACCAAAAATTTTGACTCAACCTACCTACCGACACCAAAGTTCAAACAAGAATCATGGAACAAGAACAAGCCAGTTGATTTGAGAGGATGAAGAAGGCTCAAAAAGAATAAAAAAAAAAGATATTGATAAGATAATGGACATGCTCAAGAAGCTTGATAAAGGAAAAGCAGTGGAAGAAAATTTCAGCTTTCAAAAACAATTGCCAGAGTGGTGGATCCTATTTACCCTTCAGGGTTTAAGCCACGAACAACCCTACCTTCTCAAGGAACCAGAGTGCAAATTTCTACTCCTAAAGGATATTATAATCTTTATCCAATAATTATATCTATACATGCTCTAGGACAATTCTAAAATTTTGTCAATCCTGTTATGATGGAAAAATCACCCAAGCCAATCTTGGTTCCTAATTTGGATGATTCTAAGGAGAGAGAAAAGACAAGGATAAAGATACTTGAGAAAGTGAAAGATACTAGCACCCGAAAAAAGATGAAGTTATTGAAAGAATGGCTTAAGACCGTAGAGGGAATACATTTTTATGGCTCTATAGATGCAGTCGACCTTTGTTTGGTCCCAAATGTGGTCATTTCACCGAAATTTAAAGTCTCTAAATTTGAAAAATATGATGGCATAAAATGTCCAATGACTCATGTCACCATGTATTGTCGTAAGATGGCGACACATGCTCATGATGAAAAGCTGTTGATGCATGTATTTCAAGACAACCTTACAAGATCTGTAGCCAGATGGTATGTTCAACTAAATAAAACTCGTATGCATTCCTAGTAAGAGCTCACAAAGGCATTTCTTACATAATACCAACACGTCATATATCTAGCTCCAGATCATCCGTCTCCATAGAACATGGAAAAAAAAGTAACAAAAAGTTTCAAAGAGTATGCACAAAGATGGAGAGATATGGCTACACAAGCACAACCTCTTCTCATTGAGAAAGAGATAACTATCTTGTTTGTGAACACTTTGAAAGTATCGTACTATAAGAGACTGATAGGTAATGCAATCAAAAACTTTACAGACATGGTGATATCTGGTAAGATTATTAAAAACACCATAAAAAATGGCATGCTCGATGCAGGAGAGACAAGCAAAACAAAGAAAGGTGAAGCCCCCAAAAGAAAGAAAATGAACCAAGCAGTGAACTATGTGGGGTAATAATTTGAAAGTTTTACCCAATACCCTACACCAGTGTACCAAACCCATTACCCACCCATAAACAATGTTACATCCATTCCTTATCCTTGTCAACCGTATCAACCATTAAAACAATCTACTTATCCACTCTATTATCAGCCATCTTTTCAGACACCCAGCTATTCGTACAACCATCCTACTGTACTTATCAAATCAGAACGAAGATCCAATCTAAGTAGTGGTCCGAGAGCCTCAAAAAATACTAAAGAAAAAATCACTTTCAACTTTATTCCCATATCTTACACAGAATTATTATCCCAACTTATCCAGAATCAACTTTTGGAGCCTGTGTATCTAGAACCCCTTTAACTCCTTACCCAAAATGGTATGACCCTAATGCAAAACATGATTACCATAGTGAAAATCAGGGCCACTTGATAAAAAATTGTCTTGCATTGAAATATATGGTTAGAGATCTCATTAAAGCTGAAAAAATAAAATTTGAAACTAACGGTGATCATTGTGTCCTTGATATATTGGGAAAAAGGTGAACCTGAGGTGTTAAAGCATTGATATGAATAATTTGGATGCAATGGATAGATAAAGAATTGGAGAATGGTTCTATGGGTTTTCTAAAAAAATGATGGTTCACTGAGTGGATTGATTTAAAAAGTGTGCCATTTTTGTTTTCTTTTTCACTTCTATATAAGACATGCGTATGAACTTCATGATTTGCATGAAAGTTGAATTTGAATGCTAATTGAGAGATTTTTTTCTTTTTTGGCTCAAGTTTTTTAAAAAATAAAATAAAAATCTTTACTCTTCATAATAAAAAGTCTCAAAAAAATTGGTGGTAATTATTATGAACCTATCTAAATAAAATATTCTCATGTACTTTTCATGTCCTAAAAATCATTTGAAAAACTTTAATGCTCCAAAGGATACAAGTTTGTGATACCTCTTGTCAAGGCAACAAATACTAAAATGATCCATTGGGAAAACCCTTTTGAGTTCATTGAAAATCAAACAAATATGATGCCTTTTTTATCTAGATGTTGATGAGTTGATAGGTGTTAAGACTATGCTTCAAACAAAAAGGTATTTAGATAACCATAAATACACAAATGCACATTTTTATCTAGGGGCATATTGACAAAAGAAAATGATTTCCAATTGCCCCAAAATTACCAAGTTCATGCCACTATCTAATTTGGTGATGATGTGCACAATTAAGACCTAAATAGACCCTTTCAACATGATTTTTATTGTCATATAAACCTTGTTGACTTACTAAGATAGGACAAAGATTAGTTGTCATATAAGTTGTGAAAAAAAAAAATAAAAGAAAAAAAATAAAAAAAAATATGGATGGTTACATCGTGCATTCTAGATATTCAAACGATCCAAAAAAAAAGAAAAAAAATAGAAGTGATAAAAATAAATTTTTGGTTTTTCAAGGAATCACTCTTCAGCATAAGTGATCAGATTTGAGATGACGAATGGCCATCTTTTTTTTTTCTTTCAAAAATAAGAAATTATCCATTTGCTACCCCTTTGAGCCTAATAAATTTTTTCTAAATAAACCTTGATCAAGGATCACTCTCTACATTAGGAGAAAAACACAAAGAAAGATTTATTTGATGAAGTCATGGTTTGATAACAAAAAAAGAATGCCTTAAGTTGTAAAAGCAAATGTCAGACAAATTGAGTTTTAAAAGTTTTGAACATATTCCCGCAAATGTTGAAATATGCAAGAAAAAGCAAAAGTGGAAGCAAAAGCAAAAAAAGATAGAAGAAAGAAAAAAAAGAATGATTGGATGTTACGACTAGAGGAATAAAAAAATGAATGTCCAAAAGAAAGTCCTTCACATGGTATGAAATGATCATTGGTCTGATCACCTTTAAATACATGTTTTGGGCCTATTTATCCATTTTTTTAGAACCCTGAACCTTGGCCTATGTTACATACCTTGAAAAGTCCATTTTGATCAAACATGGACACTTAAACTCAAGAGTTTGTTTCTTGCAGAATATTTCATGACCAACTTCACTTTTGTCATTTTCTTACAAGAATACTTGAGTGCACGATGAAATCATAAAAAAAAAAAGATTAAAAAAATGAAAAAAAATGAAAGAATGAAGCTCTAGTGTGAAAACCCAAAAATGGGCAATCTAGAGCAAGAATGGCATTGCAACATGAAAACTCATCACAACCAATGATTGAGATGTATGTAAGGGTTATCTTAAAAAATCTTGACCTTGCCCAATATGATCTTGAATTTACCATAGCTGGTCTTAACATCTATTAAAATACTATATTGTGATACTACAAAGAGTGTCAAATCCGATTTAACCATAAAAGAACCTTCCAAAAGAATTCATTATTAAGCCTGAATAAAAATTCAATTTTTCATATCAAGTTAAAGTCTTTTTGACAATTAATCATCCAAGCCATTTGAGAAAATTGCCATTATGTACAAATATCCGCATAATAATTATCACCATTTTTTTAAAGACTTAAGAGTCACATTGTTTCATAAAGGTTAACTAAGGTAGTTTTTAATGAGAATTTTATCATTAAAATAATATATTTTTAGGGAAAAAAATAAAATTAAAAAAAAACTTTGAGAAAAATAAATGGCGTTATGGGAAATATTTTTCTAATCATTTGAGTTTCACCACAATTTGATGGTTTATTCACTCTCATCAAGTTCAAGTTGATCATATGCATGTTTAATTTGAAGATGAAAAAAATTGGAAGAAAAGTTGAGAAGTCCAAATTGCGAAGAAAAAAAGCAAAATTTATGAAAAGTGAGCAGTAAGAAAAAAGATTTGAAATTGAAATGAGATGAAAGATTCAGGATTGAAAGAAAAGAGCTTTGGAAATTTTAAGAAAAGAAAACTTTTGGGCAGTTGCATATCTTGACTTTGGTTTTTTTAGCAAAAGAAGATTTTGAGCATTTAAATCTTTTAACTTTGCATACATTAGCATTTTTGGAAAAGACATTTGCATTTCATGTACATCTTTTTAAGAAAAGACATTTGCATCTCATGAGCATCATTTAAGAAAAGACATTTGCATTTCATTTGCCTCATAATGGTGTTCACCAATTTTGGAAATATTAAAGAGGAAACAAGAAGGAAAAGGGGCAAAAACATATTCAAAAGGTAAAAACATTTTCAAAAATTTCATTGAGATGATGAGAGCTTTAAGACCAATCTAGCTGGTAAAAAGTTGTTAACTCAGTGAAATTAGCAACGTTCAAGAAAAATATTATGATAAATTGTTTTCAAAGTTCTCGATGGTGATATCCGAGTATTAAAGTATAAATTTCATTTTCTTGGTGGTGATATCCAAGACATTTTCAAAATTACTTGGTGGTGATATCCAAGTGTCAAGATTTGAATTGCATTTTCTTAATGGTTATATCCAAAGTCATTTGCCTTTTCTCTTTTCTCGGTGGTGATATCCGAAGTCATTTACCATTTTTCGGTGATGATATTGAGTGTCAAAGTTTGAATTGCATTTTCTCAGTGGCTATATCTGAAGTCATTTGCATCTTTTTAGTGGTGATAATCGAGTGTTAAAGTTTGAATCATATTTTTTAGGTGGCAATATCCGAGGTCAGTTGTATTTTTCTAGGTGGTGATGTCCGAGTGTCCAAGTTTGAATTGCATTTTATTTGTGGTGATATCTGAAGTCATTTGCATTTTCTCGGTGGTGATATCCAAGTGTCCAAGTTTGAATTATATTTTCTCGATGGCGATATCCGAAGTCATTTGCCTTTTTTCAATGGTAATATCTAAGTGTCCAAGTTTGAATTGCATTTTTCTTGTAGTGATATCCGAAGTCATTTGCATTTTCCTCGGTGGTGATATCCTAGTGTCAAAGTTTGAATTGCATTTTATTGATGGTGATATCTGAAGTCATTTGCATTTTCTTTAGTGGTGATATCCAAAGTTATTCGCATCTTCTCGGTGGTGATGTTCGAGATCATTTGTCCTTCGATGGTGATATTCGAAGCTATTTTTTTTAATGATTTAATTTAAAGTTATTGAGCATTTGCTTAGATGAACTTTTTTAATATTTATTTTTAAAATTGTTAAGCCTCTGCTTAAAAGAGCCATTTATATTTTTAAAAGTCATTAAGCCTCAGCTTAGAGGAGCCTTTTCCAGGATAAAATTTTTAAAGTTGTTGAGCTTCTGTTTAGAAGAGCCCTTTTAAATTTTCAAAAGTCGTCGAACCTATGCTAAGAAAAGCCTTTTTAAATTTGGAAAAAACTTGAGCCTCTTCTCAAACAAACTTTTCAAATTTTCAAAAAAAAAAAAAGAACAAACTTTGTATTCAATGCTTTGTCTTTGCTTGAACAAAATGATTGTCTTTTAGTCTTTGCTTTATTCATGATTCTCAGAAATAAGCAAATAGAGGCAGTTGAAGACACCCATTTTATTTTATTTTATTTTATTTTTTCTTCATTTTTTTTCTTTCTTTTTTTTTTTTTCTTTTGCTTTTTCTTTTCTGGCAACTTTTTTGATAGCTGCTTGACAGTCACCAACCACCTAACAACCACTGACAACCATCCTGATAGCCACCAACCATAGTCCCACAAATCCTAGACTTTCTAGGATTTTAATCTTGTTTTTGCTATATAAATAGAGCCACGAAAACTCATAACAGGAGAATAAAAAAAAAAAGAAGAAAGCCTCTATAAAAAAAAAATTGTTGAAAACAAAAAACTAGTTAAAAAAAAAATTTCTTAATAAGCCAAGAAAACCAAACCAAAAAAACAACATAATCCTTAAAAAAAAAAAAACCTAGTAACGGGGATCTCAGCACCAAAAACACAAAAGAAAATTTTTTTTCATTCTGACTGAAACTTTGGGCCTTGATTTATGTTGTTTGAAGTTGTTTCTCACAAAACGAAGATTGGATTTGAGTTCAAAGAGTCGAAAACAATTTTTTAGGTATTTTTTTGGAATTTTTCTAACACACTCAATGGTGGCCGATGACGGCACTGGTGACCGACGGTGGTCGTCAGCGACAATAGGATTGCCAAAAACTGGGAAGGAGAAGAAGAAGAATTTTGGAGGATAGAGAAAAAAAGAAGAGAGAAGGAGAAAAAAGGAAAAAATGAAAGAGTGAAGGTGTTTGGGGGCTATTTATAGTGAAATCAAAACAACTTCGTTTTGATTAAGTGGTAGCCAAGCCACCAAGCCGAGCTAGGAACAGAGCCAAGCCATATACCCAAGCCAAGCTGACTAAGCTATTGACTATAGGTCCAAGCCGATTGACCGAGTCAACTGAGCCGTTTTCAATCTTTAACCGATGTTGACTAAGGGCATTTTAGGTATTTTATCGTAACTTTTTATTTTTTATTTTTTGCTTAATTTTTTATTATTTAATTTATGAATTTTTTGTTATTTTTATTTTATTTTTGTATAAATTCTTCATATAAAATAAAATAAATGGCAGAAAATATAAAATAATTTTAATTTAATTAATTTAAAATAATTACTAAACATAAACTTATCAAAATTTTAATGCACAAGAATAAAGAAAAATATACAATAATTGATAAAAATTAATTAATAAAAAATAATAATTTAAAATGTAAAAAAAAAATATTTTATCCAACGATGAGATTCAAAGGTATTCCGAGTAGCAATACCTATGAAATCTCTAGGTGAGAAATTTTTTTTTAAATACTACCAGTGTATTAGAGTATTTATAAAAAGTTTTCAATACAATAAAAATTTTTCTTTTTTATTAATAATAGATAAAACCAACTAATTTATAAAAAAAAAACTAAAATAAAGCGATAAAAATGAGAAAAAAAGAAAATGTTATCCAATAAGGGGATTTTAAAAGTATTCCAAGTAGCGATGCTTTACGAAATCCCCAAATGAGAAGATTTTTTTTAATATTATCAGTGTATTGGAATATTTATAAAAAAATTTTAATATAATAAAAATTCCTTTTTTTTCTTAAAAAATTTAACTAAAAAGGAATTCAATTAATAAAATTTCTAAACACAAAATAAAATGTATGTATTAACGTATTATCATTTGTATTGCATGCATTGCATAGTTCTTTTGCGAAAAATAAATTTGAACCTCCGAAGATGAGATTATAAGGTATTCCGAGAAGCGATGCCTAAGAAATCTCTAGATGAAAAAGAGTTCTTTTAATGTTACCAATGTACTGGAACATTTTAGGAATTATTTCAATAAAAAGGTTCTAATTTATTTTTCTTGAATAATATTTGAATATAAAACCAATTCCCAATAATTGAAAAAATCAAAAAAAATTTTTTTCAAACACCGAAAATAAGATTTTTTTTTATCAAAATCAAAGGATAACACGTAGTTAAATGGTACCACTTTTAAACGGGTGCTGTGGGGGTGTTAATCCTTCTCCACATGTAATCGACTTTTAAATTCAAACTTTTTCACAGACCATAAAATTATCTTTTTAATAAATTTAATAAATTTTAATATTTTATTAAAAAGGTAAATTTTAATAGATGGCCAATTGCATATAGCCAAAAAAGATTGGTGGCGACTCTGTTATGTTTTTATTTTGTGTCCAAATTCATCGGACGGACACAAAATCATTATAACAAAATGCCTCAAAGCACATTTGTGATCATTATCGCTTTCAGTTGAGTTAGTCACTTCAGAGCAATTCTGAGGTTTTGTTGACTTCAACATATCGACCTTAACCAAGACTTTAAACACCTTAGCCATTAGAGTCTTAACTTCATCTATTTTTTCCTTCACGTGGCTTCTTTGTCCATCAATTAAGGCATATATTGATAGTCTGGTATGGTTTGGTAGAGGGTTTTCATTAACATTTGGAGTCCCTTGTTAGTTGGTCTCAAGGTTTAACACCCCTTAATTGATTAATTCTTGCATTTTGCACTTCAAAGCGATACAATTCTCAATGGAATGACCTGGGTTTCCATAGTGATAATCACAATACGCGTTGGGATCATACCATTTGGAAAATGAAGGTTTTAAAGGTTCAACAATAACAGGAGCAAGTAAATATTTCTCAATAAGTTTGGGATACAAATTTATGTATGTCATAGGAATGAGATCGAAGGTGGGTTGTTTTTGGGTATTTCTTAAGGCTTTTGGACCATTATTTAGACTAAGTCTCCATTTTGGTTTTACAGGTATAGCAGGACGGTTGTAGGAATAGGTGGGTATCCGAAAAGATGGTTGGAACTAAGGTGAATAAGTTGGTTGTGGTAGTGGCTGGTATGGCTGATATGGATGAAGAATGGATGTAATATTATTTATAAGAGGCTAATGGGTTTGGTAGATTGGTATAGGATAGGGCGTGAAACCTTTGAATTGTTGCCCACGTAGTTCACCGCTTGAGCTTTATTCTCTTTTTTTTTTAACTCCACCTTTTTTTGTTTTGCTTGTTTCTTCTGTATCAAGTTTGCCATTCTTTATGGCATTTTTGATAATCTCACCTGATATCACAATATCTATAAAGTTTTTGGTTGTATTGCCTATCAATCTCTCATAGTATGGTGCTTTCAGAGTGTTCACAAATAAAACAGTTGTCTCTTTCTCGGTGAGAGGAGGTTGAACTTATGCAGCCACATCTCTCTATCTCTGTGCATACTTTTTAAAATTTTTTGTTACCTTTTTTTTCTTTACTTTGTAGAGATAGACAGTTTGGAACCAGATCTGTGACATGTCGATATTGTGTAAAGAATGCCCTTGTGAGTTCTTGCCAAGAATGAATATGAGTCCTGTCTAGTTGAACATACCATCTGGCTATAGATCTCATAAGGCTATCCTAAAATACGTGCATCAACAACTTCTCATCATGAGCAAGTGCTGTCATCTCATTGGGCATTTTGTGCCATCATATTTTTCAAATTTAAGGACCTTGAATTTAGGTGGAATGACCACATCTGGGATTAAACAAAAGTTAGCTACATTTGTAGAGCCATAAAAATTCATTCTCTTTATGGCCCTAAGTCTTTCTTCTAATACTTTCATCTTCTGTTAGGCCTTGGTATCTTCTACTTTCTCGAGTGTCTTCATCCCTAGGTTTTCTCTCTCATTGGGATCATCCAAGTCAGGGATCAAGATTGGCTTAAGTGGTTTTTCCATCATAATGGGATTAAAAAATTTTTGAAATTATCCTAGAACAGGTGTAGATGTCATTCTTGGATAAGGATTGGGATATCCATCATGAGTAAAAATTTGTACTCTAGTTCCTTGAAAAGGTTGGATCGTTCATGGTTCAAACCCTAGAGAGTAAACATGATTTACCATATTTGGCAATTGCTCTTGTAAGTTAGGATTTTTTTTCACTGCTTTTTCCTTGTCAAGTTTTCTGAGCATATCCATTATTGTACTTAGATCCCCTCTTAGTTCTTCTTGAACTTTCTCAATTATCTGAAATCAACTAGCATGTTCTTGCTCCATGATTCTTGTTTGAGTTCGATTATATGAATGACGAGTAGGTTAGGTCAAAATTTTTGATGAGTGAGCTATTCTTGAACTTTTATTGCCACAAAGTTGTTTTTTAAAAAAAAAATCAAAATGCTTAGTGTTGAAAATTTTATTTTTTCACTTATTTTATGAAAATGATGTACATGATTCATGAATGCAAGTGAGAGATATTTGCTTTTGCATGAATTTCAACACTAAAAATTTTTATTGATTCCATACAACTTTTATTACATGGGATTTACTATCCTAGAATTATATCTATAGAAGTATTTGACTTGTTCATAATGGTCTTTTGCCTCATCTAGAAAGTTCACTAGGTGCTATCCGTATTCTCCTACATGATTGACTTCTTATCTTAATGCTTCTACATTTTCAACCATCTCTCATGCCTTCTTCACTGCCTTACAAACTTGAATAGTCAGGTGCTCTATGTACTATTACCTCCCTAAGCTTTTTGTGTTCTATCTTATGCGAGCATGCCTTTCTGAATCACATGTGAAAATCCAATCTTTTTTCCTTCTCTGCCACTCATCTATTATTGCTAAAATATAATTCTTGTGGTCTTGCAGTTACAGCTCTAACCCTTGGATCATCCGGTGAAGTGATTCTTTCTCATTTAGTCTTCTAAGTTCTTTTTTCTCTCTTTTGTGATTGTAGCCTTCAATCTTTCCTTTTTTTTTTGGCATTCCATCAATCTTGCTAAAGTTGTAGTATATAACCCCTTCTAATTCTGGCATTCTTAAGAAATTCCAATGGCTTTCTCTTACTTTTCTTGAGCTTTACCCTTCTATTGGTTCGTTTCTTTTCGAAGCTCATCCACTTTACATTGCTGACTAAGGTAAAACTTAATGACCTTTTCAATCTTGAATTGGACTCGTAACCTTTTGTTTTCCTAGTGCAAATCTTTCAAATCATTAATGGCCCCATCTCATTTTTTTATGGCTTTTTCTAATCTACTCTCTTGTATCTCTACTTCATATTTTAATTGTCTCACTTTCTTGTAAAATCTCAAATTTTCTCTTCTTATTTCTTCTTTTTCAGCTTCTAATTCTTTCTTCACAAGCTCAATTTTTTATAATTGTACTTCTTCTAAAAAATTAACCAATTGATGTGAGCTATCATCAAAAGGGAGTACCATGTCTCTAGGCCACTTTGTTTTCCAAATTTGATAATCAAGGGTAACTTTGTCGATGAGAGGCCCTAATCTCATCCTTCATGTTTTCTTTATGCTTGAATTAACTATTCCAAGGTTCTTGAAGGATTTGGTTCCTCGTAAATGAACTCTACTTGGGCTAGGCTATAAGTGGCGGGAGCAAACTGCTTTGCACCAAATTACTTGAGCACCATTAAAGGAGCATAACTTAGCCCTAATAACGACATCCAGGACTCATTTTTTCCTTGATACAACAAAGGCATTCGAGGCATCCAAGGTGCCATCCATTCAATTTCATCTCCGATTAGCCTTCATAGAAATAAAACCCACTCTTCCTTGGTCTTCAATGTTGGCCATTGACTTTTGGAGAACTCTTCAATTAGTGCTTTATTTCAAAGATATGGTTTCAAGAATGCACTCTTCCCACACTTGAAATGACTTTTAACACATACATACAATAATGGCGTACATCTTATAAACTATCATTTTTCATTTCATCGACAAAAATTCAATGATCGGATGGTTTTCGCTAAGAATACAGGTGCAGGATTAATTACTTAAGTTTCAATTTGCTCGAAAAAATTCACCACAGTTATCTCAATATAACCCAAAATTTTTGAGAAGATTACTATGCCATACAATGCTAAAGCAAATACGGCCATACCTTAATCATCATTCAAATGCCCTTGAATGAAATTTTGAAGAAAGTCTCAACAAATGTTGAGATGTTCACCTTTAGGCTTTGTGAAAAAATCGATGGTTTCCACTTTAACCCTATAAACTTGGCCAATTTTTTACAATAACTTGATTTCGGCTTCTGGGTAAACACTTTATCTAGACAATGTAGTTTTATCTTAAGCAAAACTAAATAGTCTTCAATAGTTTGCACCAAATCTTTTTTATTAAAAGTGAAGCATCTATAAGATGGATTCCAAAACTATATAACTGTCTAATCTACTATTCATCCATCACTACTGAAATAAAGGATGCAATCTACCCATACTTCTTGCAAAAGCTTTTTTTTCTCTTCATTTAATTGACCTCATATGATGGCTAAGTCTTTTAAATCATTCTGTGTGAGATCCAAATGCACCTTCTTGGATAACTTAGACACATAGCCAATAGGCAAGCAATCTCTATTCTTTTGTTGAGTTTCTTTCGACCAAACATGTACTTTATTATACGACTCATATAGGACACTAACTAAAGATGAGCAAATCTATAGTTCTATGGGATCCATGAAAACTTCTTAAGAGAAATATGTCCTAGAGCAAATATCTCGATGCAAAACTATATGATATGATTAATGCAAAAAAAAATAATAAAACAAAATTGAGTTAGTGTGAGAATATGGTTTGAGAAAAATATTTTTTTGAGTATTAAGATTTTTTTATTTTGTATTACACACAACTTTTATTCTTACAAGAAGGTGGATAAGGCTCTACCTAAGGCTAGTTTCTTAGGCTTATTAAATGCTAGGTTTAGATTGACACGTGTCTAAAGGTTCCTAAATTGTTCCTCACTATCGTCCACGCTAGACTAGTGAAGCACCTCGATCCTTACCCATTATAAGCTACGAATGGAAAGGGTTCAATTTGAGTGGAAGTATTTCGCTTGCCATTACGGAGGTTATCACCTCACGAAGGCATAGGTACTCTACTTCCTCCTATAAGGGATGGATCCCAGGTATAGAGCTCATGCATAAAATGCATAATGTTATTGTGTGTGCAAATATATCCTAATTTATTGAGAGTAATATATACAAAAAAATAAAGCATAAAAGGCATAGTAAAAGAAACGTGTGTGAATTTTTTCTTTTTGTTTTCGATTTGTTTTTTGTTTTTGATTTTCTTTTTGTTAAAAGAGAAAATAAAAATCTAAGAAACTGATTAAGACTATTTAAATCAAAATTTGAGGATAATACGTAGTTAATTTTGGTTTGACTTTCGAAAAAAATGGCATCCCCAATGGAGTCGTCAAGCTATCGTAACAGTTTTGTATCCGTCCGATGAATTTGGAAATGAAATAAAAAGATAATGAAGTCTCCACCGATCTTTTTTGGATAGGTGCGATTGACCTCCTATTAAAATTTATCCTTTTAATAAAATTTTAAAATTAATTAAAATTTATTAAAAAGATAATTTTATGGTCTGCGAAACAGCCTAGGTTCGAGTGGGGAAAGGTTATTACATGCTAGGTTTAAATTAACACGTGTCTAAAGGTTCCCAAATTGTTCCTCACTGCCATTCACCCTGGACTAATGAGGCACCCCGATCCTCACCCATTACAAGCTACGAACGAAAAGGGTTTAATTTAAGTGGAAATATTTCGCTTGCCATTGCGGAGGTTATCACCTCACGAGGGCACAGGTATTCTACTTCCTCCTATAAGGGACGAAGCTCGGGTATAGAGCTTACGCATAAGATGCATTGTGTTATTGTGTGTGCAAATATATCCTAATTTATTAAGAGTAATATATACAAAAAAAAAAGCATAAAAGGCATAGTAAAAGAAACGTGTGTGAATTTTTTCTTTTTTTTATTTGTTTTTTTTATTTTTTTTGTTAAAAGTGAAAAATAAAAATCTAAGAAACTGATTAGGACTGTTTAAATTAAAATTTAAGGATAACACGTAGTTAATTTCGGCCAGACTCTCAAAAACAAATGGCATCCCCAGTGGAGTCGTCAAGCTATCATAACGGTTTTGTGTTCATCCGATGAATTTAGAAATGAAATAAAAAAATAATAAAGTCACCACCAATCTTTTTTGGCTAAGTGTGATTGGCCACCTATTAAAATTTATCCTTTTAATAAAATTTTAAAATTAATTAAAATTTATTAAAAAGATAATTTTATAGTCTGCAAAACAGTCTGAGTTCGGGAGTCAATTACGAGTGGAAAAGGGTTAGCACCCTCACAGTGTCCGTTTAAAAATGGTACCAATTAACTATGTGTTATCCATTGATTTTGATAAAAACAGTCTTATTTTTGGTGTTTGAAAAAATAAATTTCTTGATATTTCATTTATTAGAAATTTCTTTTTTATTTATTTTATGTTAATTTTTAGTGATCAAATTTTATTTGAGAAAAATAAATTGGAACCCTTTTATTAAAATAATTCTTAAAATGTTTCAGTACGTTGGTAACATTAGAAGAACATTTTCTCACCTAAAGATTTCTTAGGCATTACTTCTCAGAATACCTTAGAATCTCATTATCGGAGGCTCAAATTTACTTTTTGTAAAAAAGCTATGTCATGCATGCAATGCAGAATGTTACCATGTTGATACACACATTTTATTCTCTTTTTTAAAAAATTTATTAATTGTTTTATTTTTAATTTAAATTTTTGAAGAAAAAAAGAATTTTTATTATATTGAAGTTTTTTTATAAATATTTCAATACATTGGTAATATCTAAAAAAATCTTCTCACCTAGGGATTTCGTAAAGCATCACTACTCAAAATACTTTTAGAATCCCATCATTGGATGAAAATTTCTTTTTTTCTTATTTATATTACTATTATTTTTTAATAAATTATTTATTTTTTATTTTTATTAATAAAAGAAAATTTTTATTGTATTGAAAACTTTTTATAAATACTCCAATACACTAGTATTATTTTAAAAAAATCTTTTCATCTAGAGATTTTGTAAGCATCACTACTCAGAGTACCTTTGAATCTTATCGTCAGATAAAAATTTCATTTTCTTATTCTTTTTATTAATTTATTATTATTAACAAAATTATAAAAATTTTAACTATATATTTCATTACTTATTTTTATTAATCATTATTATAAAACAAAAAAAATTATTCTAGCAAATTTAAATATTTTAACATTCATAAATATTAATAAATTTAAAATAACAAAAATAATATTTTTAAAAAATTAAAAAAAAAGAATAAAAATTTTTTTTTACCTGAATCGGATCAATCAACGGTTCGATCAACACCGATTTGGCGATCTGATCGTGTTTAGCGGTTTGAGATCGGTCTGGCTCAAGTTTAGCGGTTCGACCTAATCCGGATCGAGTTCAACGGTTCAATGCCGGTTCAATTGGATCGGTTAGAAGCTAAAAAGTGAAGTGGGTCGTCGGGTTAGGTCAAGGGTTGATGTGTAGATCCTTCGACTAAAACGGCATCGTTTCAGGCCTTTCCCTAAAAGCCGTCATTTCGAGTTTCAACCTTCTATAAAAAAATTTTTTTTTATTTGTCTAATTTTTCTCTCCTCTCTCTCTCTAGCTCTCCCTTTTTCTCAGAGCTTTTCTCTCTAAGCTCACTAGACGGTGGCTGTCTGCCATATCAACCGTCGTCTTCAGTCACTAGTTACCGATCGTTGGTGATAAAAAAAAATCACAAAAGGCTCTAAAAAGTTCTCCATATCCTTTTGAATTTCAATCTGGCCTTCATTTTATCAGAAATCACCCCAATCTGCGTAGATCGGGGTTTGGAAGCTTTTGTTTCTTTTTTTTTTTGTAAAACGAAGATTGATATATTTTTTTATTTTTTTTATAAGGGGCTTCGACGCTGAGGTTTTTCTCTGCGGGGAAGATTATGTTTGTTTTTATTTTTTTTTAATTTGCATGTTGTTTTTTAGGTGTGAGTGGCATTTGGGGAGTGTTTGGTGTGAGATATGGGGGAGTGACTAGGACTGGTGGGCTTGGGATTTAGAACTGTATGGTGTTGTGGTGGTTTCAGGTGTGAGTTTGTGGGTATTGAGTTTGAGAAATGAAGGCACGGGTCGTATGCCAAGGCTCTCCAACTTGAGGCTCTCTGAAAGGGGCTGGTGCTTAGGGGTAAAACACAGAGGCTCATGGGAATCCCTCATTTGGTCTCTTTTTGCATTATGGATTTTATAGGGCTGATTGGGGGAGCAGGTGATGGTTGGTTTAGGGTAGGATTAAGGAATCAAGGGGTCAGAAGGGAAGGTATGATAGTAATGGGTCTATAGTTCTGGTGAACAGAAGGTGAACAAGGGGTGGCAATAGTTCAGGAGTGCTGATGGGGTGGATAAGGTTTGCAGGGCATGGGTGATCAGAGAGGTAGGTGGCTAGTGGTGTTGTGCAAGGCACCACTGCCATCAGACCCTTTTATTTTTTTTGTTTTTATTTTTTTATTTTTTTTGTATTTTTTTATATTTTCAATATTAATGTAAAAAAATAAATAAATAAAAAAAAAGAAAAGAAAAGTAAGTTTTGGATTTAAAGAACAAAGCTGAGCCTTGGGCCCGATCCAAATCAGGCTTTGAGCTTGGTTAGATTGCAATCAAGCCTAAAGCCCAGTTGAATTGAACTTGGGCCTCAATCCAAGAGTTAAAATTGGGCTCGAAGCTCAATTGAATTGAAATTGGGCTTTGGCTTGAAAATCCAATATACTCAACAGATTAAAACTCGGACAAATTTGGTGTTTACAAAACAAGCAAACGGGAAAATCTTATCCTTTGCTCTTATCCATGTCAACCTTGCTTGACCCAACCTCTTTTGCTTACCCCTTAATAGTTTAAGAGGCCACCCGAATTATTTGCATTCTGTGTAAATAAATAAAACTAAAATTTACTAATTTTTCTATTAAACTCTATCAATTTATTAAATTTAATTTTTTATTTAAATTTTATTTAAATCATTTTTATTAAAAAACTTTACAAACTTCACTTATAAAACTTCATTTAGGTGTTTCTCTATCCCCTATAATATGCCATATTGTCCACTTCTTAACCCTTCTTAGGGCAATGGCTATCTAAAATGTCAGAAAACCATCAACTTTTGGGACAAGCCGGTAGATTTGTGTTCTTAAACTGATTTAGTCGAAGGGAAGAGATTTTTTTTTTTTTTAATGTGATGGATGTATTACAGTTTGTTTTTGTTTCTTAGGGCTATTGGATGAAGTAATTTTTTATTCTGTTTAACACATTATTATCTGTCTTAGGTAGCACGACACGCTTACAGGTACTATATTGGACTTTTTCCAGGGGGCAACCTATATAACCTAAGAAATGAAACATTCAGGAAATAGAGAAATCATTACAAAACACAATCACTAGTTGACTTTGCAAATCCAAATAAAATATATGAAAAAAAAACTATACAACGAATAAGTAATAATTTAATTACAATTAGTTTACGATTTGCTTTGAATATTATTACTTGTGACATTGGGTAACCTAATCTATGAAAGGAAAAAGTTTGAAAATAGAGATATTAATATAAAAACATACTCACTACTTGACCTTGCAAATCCCAACAACAAAATATAAGAAAAAAAAATAGGGGAGTAGATAAATAGATAATTCGACCAAAGATTCAATTTTTATTTATTTATTTATTAAATTTAATAAACAATCATAAATAAAAAATTTATTAATTAAATGAACAAATTATTATATAACATATTCATTTATATTCGATTTGTTTTCATTTAAAAATATAAAAAGTAGGTATTTGATGAACAGTTTTAAAAAATTTGGTTTCTGGTTATTTATATTTATTTATTAAATTTAAAAAAAAATTACAGATAATATTTCATGATTCGTTAAGTAAACGAATAAGTTACAAAAATAACAAAATTTATTTATATTTGATATTCATTTACATCCATAGCTAAACAAGGAAGAAGTGATAATTTAATTACCACTAGTTTACAATTTGCTTTGAATATCCCACCTTGTGACACATCTAACAATGTTTTTATAAATTAAGTCATCTAACAATTTTTTTTAATAAATTAAGTCGTTTCTCTTGTTTTAATTTACAGTACCTAATCTTTTCAGCACTTTCACCTTTCTTTTTCTTGGCTTTCCACTCCATTTTCCTTTATCCTGAAAAATCAACCAACACAGACACCATCTATAAATACTGATTCCTTATTATTTCTTTGCTGCTTAAGTGCTTATTCTTCTCCAACTAGTTAGCAGGGAATTGGTTTGCTTCTCGTTATTTGCTATTCCTATCCTTCGCTAACCTTTCTATATATTCACAAGGTCTTGTAGTAGAAGCATTAATTAGCCATTTGGGAGCCCTCTAAGATAGGTAATTTTCAGTACTAGTTTTAGGTTTCTTTTATGCTGATAAAGTAAGGACTTGTTCATGGTTTTCATGATTTGTTTTATATATATTCAACTTTAAAATATTATTTGCGATCATTACTTAAATGTAATAAACGAACAAAAGTGAATCTGTTTATGAATTATTTACCAAACGATCTAATATTTTATATCATTGGATATAAATGAACCGAATATAAATGAATTTTGTTATGTTCTTAATTTATTCATTTAATTTAAAAATCTTAAAATACTATTCATAATCATTTGTTAAATTTAATAAACGAATATAAAAAAATAAATTGAGTATGTTCGCAAATTTTTTGTCAACATTCTGTAAATTTACACTCCTAGGATTTAATTATTGATAGTTTAATGGATCTCAATTTCCTTTCTTCATTAAATAAAGGAAAGAAAAAAGAAATGCAAATTACACTACACTTGACAATACCCTAGATCTTATTATATATTTTGCTTCTTGTTATATTTTAGGTATTTTCTCCCCTGTTTTTTATTCTATTCAAGGGTATTCTATTTCTTTTTATGCTCACAAATTGGGTGAAATTGTTTTCTTTTATTTCATTCTTGTTATGACTTGTTTTCTCTTCTTTGTTTGATTTATGCTATTCCTTTTCATCTTTCACTAAAAATGTTGGTTATAAAATTTTTGTTTTAGAATAATTTTTTCTAGGCGTGTATTATAGTATGGAGAAAACTTACTTGAAATTCTTTAAGCAAAGTTTGTGAAGTTTCTTCTTAAAAATAATTTAATAAAAATTTTAATAAAAAATCCAAACCAATAGATTGATATATTTTAATGTGAAGATCAATAATATATAAAAAAGTTATTAAAAATATTGTTAATAATTCAAATTTGATCGATATATTTAACGGTAAAAATTCTATTAATATTTTTATTAAAAATATCTATTTAAAAATATATATATTAAAATATATATATTTTTAAATTTTACACACTTGATCTATGTAATGAGATATTTCAATTTATCAGTTTTGATTTTTATTTTAGATTTTACTTAATCATTTTTAGTTGGGAAATTCACAAATTTCACCTAAAAAACTTCATATAAATCTCTTTCTTACAATATTGCACGTAGATGATTTAGCACGTAAAAGTATGCTGTGTAAATAATTATTACAATAATTAAACAAAATTTATTTTGTTGTTAGTTCCATACAATGGTAGATCCTTTAAGGAGCCCCTCAAAATTTTTTGAAATTTTTTTTATACATATGTGATTTTCATAATAATTTTAAATTTTTTAATAAAAAAAATAGTTCCCCCCCCCCCCCCCCAAACTTAAATTTATTGTGTTCATATATATTATTCTTTACTTTATGTATTTATATTGGATATATAATTAAAATAAATTATTTGTATCTAAATATTACAACTCTTAATTTCAAAAAAAAATTACAATTCTTTAACTTGTGTTTGCTTATTATAAATGATTTTCAATTTAAATTGAATAAATTTGTCAGCACAATATTTCCACAAACATGTAAATTAAATTTAATATATATGCAAGTATTATAATAACTAAAACTGACTTGACAAATATCCAATTGTGATTTTTTTCAACCAATTTTTTTACTATATGCATACTCATTTTATTTGAAAATTGTTACATATCAAAATAATTAATATGATTAGTTTAAATACATTTTCATTTTTCATAATGTAAAAATACCATGTAAAAAATTAGAAGGTTTTAATCTATTATATCAAAGTCTTTAATTTATTGTTTTAAAATTTAATTTTTTATTTAAAGAATATATTTTGTGATTTTTTTTCACTTTAATATTTTAAATATTAAATATGATAAAATACTGTATTAATATTGTAAAAAAAATAATGATTTTATTTTTATAAAAAATATTATTAATGATTTATAATTAGAAATCATGAGACCAACTGTTAAATATATCAATTTTGATATATATATATATATTTATATATTAACATTCTTATAATTGTAAGTTTTATTATGTTTGCATCTATTTTTATTATTAATATATTTGATATATTTTTAAAAAATTATTATAAAATATTACTTTGACCCTCTCAAAATTGAACATCAAGATCCTGGTTCTATATTATGCTAGCAAGAAAAGCACTTAGGGTTTCTTTAATTTAATTTTCAATGATTAAAGCTTTTCAATATATATGACAATTTGATTTTAAAAATCAATTTAACTTTTACTTTTTTTTAAAAAGGTGTTAAATATCTTTAAATAATTAAATATTATTTGTGTTTACAAACTTTACCTCCTGACTTTAATTTGGGTCTCACACAAAGAATAAAATCAATTATATTTTACAAATTTGAAATTAATTTATATGGACTAGATTTATCTATTTAAATATGCTTGTAGATACATAAATTAATATTAATAAATTACTATCATGTCATACAAAAATTAAAGCTTTCAAAAAATTGACAAAATTCAAAATATATAATAAAAATGTTATTGAGCTAAAAATAGATTAAATTAATAAAAAATAAATACTATTAATTTTTTTCTTTTTTCTCAAAAATTTTTGCTTTTATATATTTAAATAAGATAATTAAAATAAAAAAGAGAAAAATACATTTTTTCTCACATTAAAATTTTTTTAATCTTAATTCCTTAATTAAAATAAGTTTTATCTTAATTTCAAAATAAAGGTATTTTGACTCAATTAGACTCCATGTCAGCATCTTTATTCTTTTAATCCTCTCCTTTCTCTTTCTTCTTTCAACTAACATTTTTTTTCAAATAATTTTGAAATCAACAAATAAAAAAAAAGTACGATGATTGTATATTAGAATTTACTCCTTTATAAACTTATGGACTTATATACCTTTCTCATTGATTTGAGATCTCTCCACAATCGACAAATGCAATTGAGACGTAGCCGCTGAAGCAGCCATAGAAACCAAAATCTTTTTTTTTTTTGTCTGATGTTTTGATAAGTAAGAGGATTTTATGGGTTCGGTAAATTGAGAAAACTTTCAAACTTGAGTGTTTGAGGCGCATAATTTTACAACAAAATTTAAGAATATTTGCTGTCTATGAATCTTAAAACAATAGTCTTAACAATTTATTCTAAAATTCTATACAAAAAGCTAAAAGATGAATTGAAGAAAGATATTGGAGACAAAAAATGCAAAAGATATTGCAAGAAGGACAGAGAAAGGAGAGAATTAATATAAAAAGATGTTGACTTGGATAAATTGATGGTGTGGAGATTAATTGATGTTAAAATACCTTTGTTTTGGAAGAAAGTTTAAAAGTACTTTGGTTAGGGAATTAAAATTAAAAATTGTTTTAGTTTGGTATAAAACTCTACATATCACATCATAATAAATAAAAACAAAAGATCAAATCACAACAAATCATCAAAAGCCCAAAAATAATTAATGTAGTTTTCATGCATTCATGGATATAATATTCAACAGGTCTGAAAATCTTGAATCCACTACAAGTCAATTAATGACAAGTTACGAAAAGTCACCAAGTCTTTAAGCCTCTTTCCTTAAAACCAATCTATACTTCATTTTTAATCACTTGCAAAAAATCTTAACTTTGTTTGTGAGATGATATTTCAACAGAATCGCCAATCCAATAAAACAACAGGCTTAGAGACTAGCCAAACCAACAATGATTGCCTTATAAAACAAAAATTATGAATTCATTTGAATCTATTTTTGTATGATTTCTTTATTTATTAGATAATTTTTCTTCATTTAAGGATAATGAAGGTCAAATTGTATAATAGATTTTTGTACTTTAATCAAATGATGGAATTAGTTCTTTTATCTTAATATGCTCAAATTGAATCCTTATACTTTAATAAATTATTAAATTTAGTCAAACTGTTAATTGTTCAAACTTTTTTCGTTAAAATTGATGATGTGACATCTTGACTTTTTTTACTTGGAAGTTTTGCTTACGTGATCTTTAATTTTATTGATGTGTCAAGTTCACATGGTCTTTTTTGCATCAACTTTTCTCAAATTGTACTGTTCTACTTTAATATGTGTTCAAATTTGGTCTCTATATATTAATTAATTATAGAATTTAAGATTTAACTTAAAATAAATAAAATAAAACATAAAAAAACTTTTTAATGCAAATAAGTCAATTCGTAATAGAGTCAATGCATGAGTCAATATATGAGTTGCACTAGACCTATTTTCTAAAATGGCGTTGTTTCAACCTGTTATTTTCAATGCAAATAAGTCAAATCATGATAGAATCAATGCATGGGTCAAAATATGAGTTGCATCAAATTGGTATTCTAAAAAGGCATTGTTTCAACCTATTACAAAAACAAAAAACTATTTTTTTAATTTTCCTTTTTTCTCCTCTCTAATCCTTGTTTTCTTTTTATTTTTTTATACAAGTTTCATTCAACGAACTCATATTTCAATAGAATTTCTAAAAACTAGTAATTAAAAATTTCAAAGATCGTAAAAAATTACCCATAAATCGATTATTGACACCACTGTTATGTATCATCGTCCAAAGAAAAATTGAGTATAATGCCATAAAAATTCTAAACTTGAAACCTCTAAAAAAGAATTTTTCAACAAAAAACTATTTCTAATTGTTTTTGTTGGTTGTCTTTGTTTTTGTTGTGTTATCTTGTTGATTGTTGTTGAATTCTCAAAATTTTCCCAAATCAATTTTTCTAGAAAATTTTCATATTTTTCATATTATTTCAATTTTCAATTTTCAATTTTCAACTTTCAATTTTCAATTTTCAATTTTCAACTTTCAACTTTCAATTTTCAATTTTTGATTTTGAATTTCTGATTTTCTTTTTTTTTAACTTTAACTTTTTGACTTTCACCAACTAAGCAATAAAAATAAATAAAGAAAATAATAAAAAATAAATAAAATACTTTTGAGCCTTTAAATTTGGGCTTAAAATCCAATTTTACAATTAAAGCACAATTGATTCAAAAACGATTTTAGAACCAAATGTTAAGATGAAATCCAAAGTCCATTTACTATCTAAAAAATATTTGAACAAAATAAAATGTCTACTATTGCTTTTATTGTTGATTGTGTATATGGGCTTGCTAGGTTTGTTGATAATGGGTTTCTTAATCTAACTTTTATTTTTCTATCATTTTTAAATTTTTTTAAATGTTTTATATTTCAAAAATATTGAAAATAGAAATTAACAAAAAAATCAAAATCAAAATCAAAATAAATAAATAAAGATAAAGAAAAGACATAATTCGGTTTATGTTGGGCTTATAATCTAGCGTGAGATTAACCTAATTTATTCAATTTAGTCTAATTAATAATTTAAATGTCCAAAAAAACATCTAAATATAAAAAAAGGTCATGATCGAATTAATAATTTATGTTTTTATTTGTTATTTTAGGTCAAATCTTAAATTTGATAATTAATTTATGTAAAGTATCAAATTTGAATACATTTTAAAGTAAAATAACTAAATTCACCATTTAACACAAGTACAGGGATGAGCTATATAATTTTAAAAAAGTTAGCTTGGAAAAATGGATGGCATGTCAAAAATTTTTGCCTCATCATTATCTTTGACTATGTAAACTTTACATATCAATAAAGTTAACAGCCATGTGAGCAAAAATACTATATCATCAATTTTAATGGAAAAAGTTTGAATCATTAACAATTTGATTAAATTTGATAATTAATTGAAATATAGGAATCCAATTTGAACACATTAATATAAAGGGGTTAATTTCACCATTTAACTAAGGTATAGAAATCTATTAAATAATTTGACCAATATTGACTTGTTTCTTTTAAATTAAGATAAAATATTCTTTTTTTTAAAAAAAAAAGAACAAATTTGGTAACCACAATGACTCGCTGACAAATTTTATTTGTTTAAATTTAAGAGGACATTGATTTAAACTACATATTATTTATATTGTTCCATAGATTTAAGGATTTAACATTTAAAAGCTATTTTAATTTTGGATTTCATATATTAACAAGAGTGAGTTATGAGATAAGTTTGGTATAACTTAAATTGGAATAAAACTTATATATATTAAAAGATTTGAATAAACTTAATTTTTGAAAATTTAAATTTTTTAAAATTGTATATTGATTGAATAAAATTATTTAGATCCATCTCATGTGTCAATAATGTAGTTTGTCCATATAGGATTACATGTATGCAAACCTTATTATAAAATCATGTATCTTGTAATATATATATATATAATTTATCAATATTTCATTTTTAGTTTTAATTGAAATTATGATTAAGGTTACATATTAAGGTCGCAACTCTCAACGTTAACAGATTAGTTACCACAAACTAAGTTTACAAGTTATAACATATTAATTTCAATATTAATAAAAAGAATATATATTAAAATTAGTCAATGTTTAATCTAATAAAAATTTATTAACGAGGGAAAGTTTACTTTAATATTTTTAATAAGAAAATAAATAAAATTACTCAATATTTTAATTTAAAATAATAAACAAGAAAAGGGAGAGCATTGATGGTTAAGATTTTACCATATCACCTTTTTCTTAGTTAATATTAATTTCAATGTTAATAAAAATACAGATTAAAAGTAACTGATTCAGTGAATAAGGCAAAGAATAAAGCAATTTATACAACATTTGACAATCCCAAGCCTTACAAGTAGCTAACCTTTAGTTCTTGAGAGCTGTGTTTTAATTTTTATAATTTAGGATAGTAGTAGCTTTTATCCACAACAACGTAGAGGCTGCAAAGCTTTTGAAAGACACCATATCCAGAGGGGTTAAAGCAATATATAATATTGATTCATATCCTTAATAACCAAAATTTTCTAATAAAAAAATGCTCTTAGAAATTTGCTGCATCTATATATTTACATGGTTATAGCTATAAAGTCCATCAAAATGGTTATGATATAAATATTTGTTCTTTTGTACGTAGGGAGTTACAGCCATGGATTTTTTCCTTACTAAATTTGATGAATCGTGGGACACTCCAACAAACCTTGATGAGAAAATGAAAGACCTAAAGAGAAAACAGGAGGAACTAAATGCTCTAAAAGGAGACACGGAGTTAAGAACCACTGCAGAGTTGCATCCAAGAAAGAAACTAAAGAAAGAAGTTGAGTTATGGCTCGGGAATGTAGAAAGAATAAACGACGAAATCCAAGACCTTGAACAAAAAATTCGAGAAAGTAGCTTTGCCTCACGTGGATTCCTCAATGGAGAATGTCTGAAGAAGATACAAGAAGTTGATGAACTTTTTCAACGGGGTAAGTTTCACGATGGTTTGGTAGTTGACAACTCTGCGTGGATTGGACAAGCTCTATCAACAACTTTATTCGGTGTAGCTGCAAAGACTTGTGTGGAAGAAATTTGGGCCTACTTGATGGATGATGAAATTCAAAAGATTGGTGTTTGAGGGATGGGAGGAATAGGGAAAACAACCATCATGAAGCTCGTACACAACCAGCTATTGAAAGAGACTGAAAGGTTTGACATTGTGATATGGATCACTGTATCAAAGGAGATGAACATCATTAAACTGCAAAATAAGATTGCACGTGGAATGAAAGTAACTCTTGATGAAGATGAAGATGAAGCAATAAGAGCAGGGATGATATACGAAATGTTGGCTCGTAAAGGCAAGTATATGTTAATCCTAGATGATCTGTGGGATAAATTTTCTCTTGAAGAAGTAGGCATCCCCGAGCCTTCTAATGGGAGCAAATTATTGGTAACAACTCGGTTATTAGATGTGTGCTACTTTTTGGATTGTCGAGAAGTTAGACTGCCGGCTCTTTCAAAACCAGATGCATGGAGGTTGTTCTTGGAAAAAGTAGGTCAAGACGTTGTTAATCGTCTAGATCTATTACCCTTTGTGAAATCTGTTGCTGAAGAATGTGCCGGTTTACCCTTAGCCATTGTTACAATAGCAAGCAGTATGAAGGGTGCACGAAACGTTCATGAGTGGAGGAATGCACTCCATGAATTAAAAAGACATTTAAAAAGTGTGAATGGGATGGAAGAGAAGGTATTTCAACAACTTCAGTTCAGCTATGATCGTTTACATGATGAAAAAGTGAAGCGTTGCTTCCTCTGCCGTGCTTTATATCCTGAAGATTATGAAATATATACAGACGAGCTTATCAATCTTTGGATTGCGGAAGGGCTTGTGGAAGAAATGGATAGCATTCAAAGAGAGATTGACAAAGGGCATACAATACTGAATAAACTCAAAAACAGTTGTTTGATAGAATATAGTGATGAAGATAGAGTTGGAGTGAAGCTGCATGACGTTGTAAGGGACATGGCATTACGCATCACAAGGGTAAGACCACGATTCTTGGTGAAAGCTGGCATGCAATTGAAAAGGATACCTGATGTGCGAGATTGGAATGAATATTTAGAGAAGGCTTCATTGATGGAGAATTGGCAATTACAAATTCCATCCCAAATGCCACCCCCAAAATGCCAAAAGCTCACAACATTATTGTTGTCCAACAGCAAGATTGAGAGTATTCCAGAGTGTTTCTTTGAGCAAATGCATGGACTCAAGATTCTTGATCTTTCTAGAATTCTATTAAGAGTTTACCAAATTCCATCTCTAATTTGGAAACTCTCACTACATTATTGCTTGGTTGGTGTCGACAATTAGAGAAGGTGCCATCTCTTTCAAAACTTCAAGCTTTAAGGAAGTTAGACCTTGGAGAAACAAATATCAAGGATATACCTCATGGGATAGAAAGGTTGGTAAATCTCAAATATCTTGATTTGAATTACACGAAAATAATAGGGATGGCTGATGGAATATTGGCAAAATTGACATCCCTTCAGCACTTAGCAATACTTGGATTTGATTATAAATTATTTATGGCTGAAGAGGAAATAGGTGGATTAATGAGGAAGTTGGAAATCTTTCAAGGGTGTTTTTCTGACTTGAATGAGAGGAACAGTTGTGCCCAAGCTTTGCATGCTCAAGAAAGATGGCCTCGTCAATACTTCATTTTAGTGGCTGATCGATTAATATATAATGACTTATACAATGATTCGAAAAAATTCATTGAATTAAAATGTTGTGATTGTCATAACGTCTAGATCCGGAGATCTATCACTAGAAATTGACTTAAAGAGTCGCCACTAATCTTTTTAATCTAGGTGCGATTGGTCACCTAATTAATCTGTCCTTTTAGGGAACACCTAAGTTTAAAGGTCCCTAAAAGAATAGGTTCGGATCTACTAACCAAAACAGGGTTTGGGAGTTCGATTACGTGTGAAGAAGGTTATAGCACCCTCATAACGCTTATCAAAAGTTGGTACCAACTTAATTTTGTGTTTTTCAATAAGCCTTAAAAATTTATCAAGTAATTAGTTATTGAAAATTATTCTCAATTGACTCTAATACTTTTAGTAGAAAATTAAAAAAATTCCCTCACCTCAAGAGTATGTAAAAAACTATTGTTTCACTTGCAAAGGCTCCATCGTCGGATTATTTAACATTAAAGAAAATCCAAAGAAATAAAAAAGGAAAAGAAAAATGATCGCTTTTGCACAGGAAAAATTGATACTTTCAACTTTTCATTAAAAAAAAACCTTTTTTTTTGAAAATTTGTTCTTAAAGAAAATTGATACTTTCAACTTTTTCTCAAAATCTTTTTTAAAAATTTATTTTTAAAAAAAATTGATACTTACAACTTTTTCCTAAAAATATTTTTTGGAAACTCTAGTTTCGAGAAAAATTGATACTTTCAACTTTTCTTCAAAAAAACCTTTTTTGAAAATTTACTTTTAAGAAAAATTGATACTTTCAACTTTTCCCTAAAAATATTTTTTGGAAACTTTAATTTCGAGAAAAATTAATACTTTCAATTTTTCCTCAAAAAAACTTTTTTTGAAAATTTATTTTTAAGGAAAATTGATACTTTCAACTTTTCCCTAAAAATATTTTTTGGAAACTTAAATTTTGAGGAAAATTGATACTTTCAACTTTTTCTCAAAATTTTTTTTTTGAATTTTATTTAAAGAAAAAAAAATAAAAAAATAAAAATAAAGGTAAAAATAAAAATAAAAATAAAATAAAGATAAAAATAAAAATAAAAGAATATTAAACAATTATAATCTAATAATAATAACAATAATAATAATAAATAAATAAATAACGAAAAAAAAAATTGGGAACGACTCGGCTTAGCGGCTCGGCTTGAGGAAAAAAAATAGCTCGGAGACTCAGCTCAGATTCTAACACACGAAAACCCTTTTTTAGCTACTGTTTCTTCTCTATATCTGTGTTTCTCTGTGTTTGCCTCTATGTGTTTTCTTCTGTTCTTCCAGCACCTATTTATCGGGATTGATCAAAAGAGTTTCTGATCAATCCCAACTCTTTTTGGGATTTGGATTCAATCTTTGAATCCAATTCCAACTCTGTCAATTCTCAAATCACAGCCAAATTCATTCCAATTTTTTATCCTCATCTTAACCGAAAATTAATCAAAATAAAAAGATAAATATATTAATAGATAACAAAAAAATAATTAGATAAATAAAAAAATAGATAAAAAATAAAAAATAAAAGCAGATAAATAATAAAAATATTAATAGATAAAAAAATAAAAAATATATATTAAATAATGAAAATAAAAATAAAAATCCATTGGGGCCAGCTAATTGGATCATAAATCGGGTCTAATGGGCTTAGACCAAAATTTTATTGGACTAGGCCCAATGGGTTTGGGTCCGGAATAAATAGGGTATCTACAGCTGCCCCTCTTTGCACATTTTCTGCGAAGCAAGAATTATGCAAAGACGTAGACACCCATTCGAGACTCAATTTGACACTTTTTTTGTTTTTGTTTTTTTTTTGTTTTGTTTTGTTTTATTTTTTTTCTTTTTTTTTGTTTGTTAAAATTTTGATCAAAGCTCCTCTGAGCGGAGGCTTAATGACTTTGAGAAACATAAACAAAGCTCCTCTAATCAGAGGCTCAACGACTTTTGAAAAATAAATGGCTCCTCTAATAAGAGGCTCAACGACTTTGAAAAAATAAATAGCTCCTCTAATCAAAGGCTCAACAACTTTGAAAACTAAATTGCTCCTCTAAACAGAGATACCTCAACCTTTGAAAAGTAAATTGCTCCTCTAAACAGAGGCACATCAACTTTGAAAAGTAAATTGCTCCTCTAAACAGAGGCACCTCAACTTTTGGAAAGTAAATTGCTCCTTTAAACAAAGGCAACGAAACTTTGGAAAAATAAATTACTCATTGACAGTCATGTCCAAAGGAGCTATAAATCGCGATTGAAGGAATTTTGTAATGGGAACTCAAGGATTCATAATTTGAGTTCAACATTCAGAGGTTCAGATTCGCAAGAACCTTCCAACTTCGTAAGAATTTACTAAAATTTGATTTTCAAAATTTCAGTTTCATTCAAATTTGCAAGATCTCAAGATTTGCATTTGCAACTTGCAAGACTCGCATCAAAGATCCTCATTTGAATTTTGGAGGCTTACGTCCAAAAGTTCAAGACTTTTCAAAGGTTCTCATTTGGCAAACTTGGAATTCATATCCAAAAATCTAAAGCTTTTCATTTGAATTTTGAAAATTCAAATCCAAAATTTCAAAGCTTTTCATTTGAGTTCAAAGGCTCACACGTAATAAAACTTAGAGTTTCGCATCTAAGTTCAAAGGTTTTCATTTAAAACATTAGAAATTCACATCCAAAAAGTTGAAGCTTTGTATTTTGGAGATTCATATCCAAAAGTTTAAAACTTTTCATTTGTTTAAAGATTCACATTCAATAAACTTTAGGGTTTCACTCCTCAAAGATTCTCATTTTGAAACTCAAAGATTCTCATTTGAGTTCTCAAAAATTCTCATCAAAATATTCACAATTTATTTTTCAAGTGACTCAAAAATTTGCATGAACGAATGTTATGATCAAGAATGCAAATGTCTTTTTAATGATGCAAATGCAACAACCTAGATTCTTATAGTGCCATGCATGTCCAAACAAAGTTTAATTCATCAAATTATGTGCATGTACTATTCAAGCAATGATGCCAACATGTTACATGTAATGCGAATGTCAATAATGTCATGAAATCTTAAATAATTGTGGAATATGGTTCTCAAGACCCTACCATCTCACATTCTCTCTTTATTTAGCTTCTCAATATTTTGGAACAAGCTTCATCAACTGATCATCATTGTTTCCATTACTTGACCACCATTCGGAGGTTTCTCAACACCAACAAATTTTACCTATTACCCTTCATGCCAGGCTTATCAGCACTAACCATTTCAAAATAAATTTCATGTTCTGTCACTTGGTCATTGTTCATAAGCTTCTCAATACTAGCCATTTCAAAATAAATTTCATCATCTGTCACTTGGTCATCGTTCATAGGCTTCTCAGCACCAATTTCGTCTATTGCTCCATATCATTTTCATCACTTAACCATAACTCATAGGTTATATCGACCAATACATCCCCATATTCATCACTTGATTATACCACTTTTTAAGATTTGCCTCATCTTCATTTTATTGTCCAATCCATCATTATATTCTCTATTTGATCATATCATATGTCTTTTCAAATCATCTTTTTATGGTTCTACCATTTCTTTAATTTTGTTACCACCATCATCTTAGATTTCTCTTTAAAGGAATGCAAGACCTTTTTTATGCACATTTTCATTCATTCATCATCATTTCAATTCTTGACAATTATAATGCACTCATACATTTTCTTGATTTATTCTAGGGATGTAACAATAAGATAACACAAGGTGAATTATGGTAAAGATAATCAATGAAGATCTATTTTGATACCAAACAAATGGGAAATGAAATAAATTGGATACATGTCATTGGGATGAATGGTATGTCCAAATTATGAATATTCAGACAATTCTCAACATTAATCTAGGATTCTTTTTTAAAAACTCATTCCATTTACTGTTGAAGTCATTTTGAGCTTGGTGAACTTTGCCCCAGTCTTTGAGGGATCTTCAGATGTCTTTGATCTTCCATCTATGTGAACCATTTGACCTAAATCTTTTCTACCCAAATCACCCTTTTCAGGTTTTCAATTTGAATCTTTTTTTTTTTTCATTTTCTCATTTTTTTCTTTTTTCCTCTATTTTTTTCATTTTTTCATTTTTCTCATTTTTCATCCATTATTGATATCTTCCACATAAATGCCTTTGCCCAACATATGATCATTCAAGTTAAGCATTCACATTTTATCCAAATAGACTTTTCAAGGTTGTAATGTAGGTCAATGTGAGGGGTCATAAAAGAAATGGATATAATAGGCTCAAACATGTATTAAAAAGGTTCAAGACCAAAGGATCATTTGATGTAACTTGCCCCCACATCATTTCACTATTTTTTTTTCACACAAAGAATTCTCATTACTTTATCCCAAATCATGTGTGGCATTTATTTTTTCTTTTGCTTTTCTTTCTCTTTCCATCTTTGAGACCTTTTGTGATATTTTTTTTCAAAAATTACCCCCCAATGTAGAGGGTGATCCTTGGTTGGGGTTTTTAGAAAAAGAAATCATAATAGGCTCAAAGGAGTAGCAAATGAATGGTTTTTCGGGTGGTAAAAGAAAGATAGCCATTTTTTCATCTCAATTGTGAATACTTTTTTTGAACATCATCTATTGAACAAAGCTCTTGAACCTGTATAAAAGATTACATATCTTCAAGATATATTTATTTCACCTCTGGTAACAGCTTACTTTTTTGCTCAAATCATCTCTTTATATTAATGTGGATGAATTCTCAAAATTAAATCCTAGAATTATTATTATCATTGTCTAAATATTCATCATCTGAAATTTGAGAATGGGAATATAATATTATGAAAGGTAACAGAGCACAGAGTAATGGTCGAGTGAAAGATAAAATGTAATGAAATGCATTAACTTGTCTTTATTAAAATGATAACAAGTGAAATCATATTGCAAAAAGGAAACCTAACATTACTCTAAAAGAAATCCTAAAATGACAAAAAAAACTTTCAACCAGCTTTATCTCCATTCTCCAAAATTATCCCCCTATGCAATCAGGTGAAGAATCTCTATTGACATCTTGCTCCTCAATTCATTGTGACTCTCCGGACTCTTTCTGACCAATGTGTTCTTGATTTTCACTCAAAGCATTAACATTGTGATTTGGTAGTGGATTGCCACTAACATTAGGTGTTGTTGCTTTTCTTTAATCAAAACTTACCATTCCATCAATGATCAATCGTTGCAACTTATGCTTTAAAGCAATGTAATTTTCAATAGAATGGCCAGTAATTCCATAATGGTAGTCGCAATGGGCTATAAGATCATACCACTTAGAATAAGGTGGCTTAAGTGGCTCCACATGACTAGGGGTAATCAAATGGCTATTATAGAGTTCTCGATATAACTCCATATAAGTCATAGGGATTGGATCAAATATAGATTTTTTTTGAGTAATTCGTTGCTCTTGTGAACCACTTGCTGGGTTAGTAGGGCGAATTTGGGTTCTTACAGAAGCTTCAATGTTAAGGCTATATGTAAGATCTTGAGGGCTAAAAATTGATCGGTATATGGATGAATAAGGTGGTTGTAAAACTAGTTGGTATGGATAAGATGAGGCATTATTCACATCAAGATAGTACAAAGAGTAACCTTGGGGTGGATAGAGTTGATAACCCCTGAATTGTTATCTATCAAAGCTCACAGCTTAAGCTTCAATTTTTTTTTTTTTTTGATGCCTTCTTAGTTTCTCCTCCTTTCAACTTGCCATTTTTTATAACACTTTCAATAATTTCTCCAGAGATCACCATGTCGACAAAATTCTTTGTTGCATTCCTTACCATCTTTTCATAATAGAGAGATTTCAAAGTGCTGACAAATAGCACTGTAGTTTCTTTCTCAGTCAAAAGAGGTTGTTCTTGAGAAGCAATATCCCTCCACCTCTGGGCATACTCTTTAAAAGTCTCATTGGCCTTTTTCTTTAGATTTTGTAAAGATAAACGATCAGGGGCCAAATCCATGATATGTTGATATTGATTGATAAAATCATAGGCCATGTCACTCCAAGAACGGATGCAAGTTCTGTCTACCTGGATATACCACCTAATAGTAGAACCAGAAGACTGTCTTGGAAAACATGCATTAGTAGTTTTCATCATTAGCATGGGCTACCATCTTTCGATAATACATGGTAATATGAGTTTTTGGATACTTTGTGCCATCATATTTTTTAAATTTTAGTACTTTGAACTTAGGGGGGAATGACCACATCAGGGACTAAGCAAAGCCCAGTAGCATTAACTGAACCATAGAAACCAATTCCTTCCACAACCAGTAGTCTTTGTTCTAGCATACTAATTTTAGAATTTTTCTGAGCTTCCACTTTTATCTTTTCCTTGTCTTTTCCTTTTAATTCATCCAGATCAAGGATTTGAATTTGTTCAACTACTTTCTTAGTAAAGACAGGATTCACATAACTATGGTAATGCCCTAGATTAGAAGCTGATGGCATTCTAGGATATATAGGATATGTGAAGTGTTGTGGTGGAACCTCTTGTGTAGACTGGGCCTGAGGTAGACCAAAACCAGATGGATATAGGAGGTCAATCACTTATTACGATGCAGGGCCTTGTTGGCTTGTATTCTCTTCTACTTTTTTCCCCTTATTTAATTTGTTGAGAGCATCCAAAATTTTACTAAACTCATTCTTAATCTTTTTTTGAGCTTTTTTCTATTTTTCAAATTGGTGAGAATTTTCTTGCTTTATTTGTTTAGCTCTGGATCTTGTGTTGTATCGATGGACAAGGTTCTCGCTAGATAGAGCTATCCTTGAACCTTTAGCACCATAATTATGATTAGAAATGCTATGCTTTATGTATGATACATTGATGGACGAATGAAATGTACATTTTCATGAATGAAATCTAATATGAAATGGATACAAATGATAATGTTAAAACATGACCATGAAAATAATACATACGCACAAAATCAAACAAAAAACATGGTTAGTTTCATAGATGAATTGAAAGTGATGTCGAGGCATAATGTTTATATATGATAATGAAAATGATGCACAAAGTCAGATAATCAAAATGATTAGATAAACACCCTTTTTGTGTCCTAGTTTTAGGGTATATCTATCATTGGGTAGAAAGGGCTCTATCCTAGGTTTAAACACTTCTAAGGTTCACTATATGTGGCTCAAGATTAAAATCTAAAGGTTTTCAAATTGCTCCTTACATCATTGTCCATCACAGACTAGTAAGGCATCCTAATCGTCACCCATTACAGGCTACAAGCGAAAAAGGTTCAATTTGAATGGGAGTATTTCGCTAGCCACTGTGGAGGCATTAAACCTCATGAAAGCAATAGGTAATTTACTCCCTCCAAGAGGGACGGAGCTCGGGTATAGAGCTCATGTTATGCATATGCATATGAATGACATAATTAATAAAGTAAATAAACATGAATGAATAAAAAATCGATACAAAAGGTTCAATTTTATTAGGCTTTTGGATAACACAAATTTATTTGCTGGCCTGACTCTCGGATTTCCCCAGCAGAGTCACCAAGCTATCATAACGTCTAGATCCGAGGATCTATCACTAGACATTGACTTGAAGGAGTCGCCACTAATCTTTTTTATCTAGGTGCGATTGGCCACCTAATGAATCTATCCTTTCAGAGAACGCCAAAGTTTAAGGGTCCCTAAAAGAATAGGTTTGGGTTTACTAACCAGAACAGGGTTCGGGAGTTCGATTACGTGTAAGAAAGGTTATAGCACCCTCACAACACCCATCAAAAGATGGTACCAGCTTAATTTTATGTTTTTCAATAAGCCTTAAAAATTTACCAAGTAATTAGTTATTGGAAATTATTCTCAATTGACTCTAATACTTTTACCAGAAAATTGAAAAAATTCCCTCACCTCAAGAGTATGCAAGAAACTACTGTTTCACTTGCAAAGGCTCCGTCGTCGGATTATTTAACATTAAAGAAAATCCAAAGAAATAAAAAACGAAAAGAAAAATGATCGCTTTTGTACAGGAAAAATTGATACTTTCAACTTTTCCTTAAAAATATTTTTTGGAAACTTTAATTTCGAGAAAAATTGATACTTTTCACTTTTCCTCAAAACCTTTTTTGAAAATTTATTTTTAAGAAAAATTGATACTTTCAACTTTTCCCAAAAAATATTTTTTGGAAACTCTAGTTTCAAAGAAAATTGATACTTTCAACTTTTCCTCAAAAAAACCTTTTCTGAAAATTTATTTTTAAGGAAAATTTATACTTTCAACTTTTTCCTAAAAATATTTTTTGGAAACTTTAATTTCGTGAAAAATTGATACTTTTAACTTTTCCTCAAAAAACATTTTTTGAAAATTTATTTTTAAGAAAAATTGATACTTTCAACTTTTTCCTAAAAATATTTTTGAAAACTTTAATTTCGAGGAAAATTGATACTTTCAACTTTTCCTCAAAAAAATCTTTTTTGAAAATTTATTTTTAAGAAAAATTAATACTTTCAACTTTTTCTTAAAAATTTTTTTTGGAAACTTTAATTTCGAAGAAAATTGATACTTTCAACTTTTCCTTAAAATTATTTTTTTTGAATTTTATTTAAAGAAAATAAAATAATAAAATAAAAATAAAAATAAAGAAAAGTAAAATAAAGATAAAAATAAAAGAATATTAAACAATTCTAATCTAATAATAATAACAATAATAATAATAAATAAATAAGTAAATAAATAACGAAAAAAAAAACTTGGGAACAGCTCAGCTCGGCTTAAGGAAAAAAAACAGCTCGGAGACTCGGCTCGGGATTCTAACACACGAAAACCCTTTTTTAGCTTCTGTTTCTTCTCTGTGTTTGTGTTTCTCTGTGTTTGCTTCTGTGTGTTTTCTTCTGTTCTTCCAGCACCTATTTATAGGGATTGATCAGAAGAGTTTCTAATCAATCCCAACTCTTTCTGGGATTTGGATTTAATCTTTGAATCCAATCCCAACTCTATCAATTCCCAAATCACAGCCAAATTCATTCCAATTTTTTATCCTAATCTTAACCGAAAATTAATCAAAATAAAAAGATAAATATATTAATAGACAACAAAAAAAAATAATTAGATAAATAATAAAAAATCAAAGCAGATAAATAATAAAAAATCAAAGCAGATAAATAATAAAAATATTAATAGATAAAAAAATAAAATATATATTAAATAATGAAAATAAAGATAAAAACCCATTGGGGCCAGCTAATTGGATCCTAAACCGGGTCCAATGGGCTTAGATCCAAATCTTATTGGACTAGGCCCAATGGGTTTGGGTCCGGACTAAATAGGGTGTCTACAGTGATATGATCTGTGCAAATGGTATTAAAATCCTATATGATGTTGAGGTTTTGAATATTGTGGAATGCACTGTGGATTTGTCTAAAGAAGAGTCATTTTTCTCATGGTTTTATCTCAGTGCCACATAATTTTTTTTCTTCTCTTTCTCATATTGATATAATTGGTTGTGGAAATATAAAGAAGTTATTCTCGTCCAATTAGGTGCTGCACTACTTCCAAAGTTTGAATATTTTATATGTTGATAGCAGTTGGGATATGGAAGAAATAATAGCATCAGAATCAGAAGTGAAGAGAGAAGGAAATGGAGTTGCCATCAAACTTACACTTCCAAGATTAAAGAAAATGGATTTACGGCATCTACCAGAATTGAAGAGCGTTTGTGGTGCAAATAGGGTAATGGTTTGTGATTCTATTGAGCAGATTGAAATAAGTGATTGTCCAAAATTAAAGACGATACCTTTGAATCTTCCCTTGCAAGATGATGGCCAACCATCTCCTCCTTCATCTCTTAGAAGAGTTCTCATATCTTCAGAGGAGTGGTGGGAATTAATGGAGTGGTGTTAAGAAAATGGGGTCGAGCCCCATGTAAGTGATTTTGGACCAAGTAAAGGCCATGGGCCTTGATTTTTCATTTTACATAGAGCCCTAGCTACTTAATAAAAAAGAGATGGGGTTGTTTTAAGAGAGTGTCGAAAATCAAGTAGAAAAATAAGAAAAGCAAAAAAAAAACAAAGAGAAAAAAGAAAAAGGAGAGTTAGTTGAACGGAAGTCGATCCGTGGTCCGATTGAGTTGGAAGATTGTCAAGATGTTTATGATTCAGAGTTCTACATTCTCAATGGTGAAGTTTGGGTTTGAAGCTCTCTAGGAACAAATCCAAGGTGTATTTGTTGAGTCACTTATTTAGTGAGATTTCTTCAATTGTTTCTCTAGTTGTTGTTTAGCTTTAGTTTTAGCTAGAGAAGAACTTTGTATACCTATTATTTGATAGTGAAGATTTTTCTGGTGGTTCGTGATTTTTTTCTTCTACACTGAAGGGTTTTTCACGTAAATCTTGGTGTGCTTTATTTTTCATGCATTTTTTATTATTAATTATTGTCTATTGCTTCTGTATTGTTATGATTATTGCTTCAAGCACAACAAGTGGTATCAGAGCAAGGGTTATTTGAGACATCGATACAGAAGTAACCCAGGATAGAAGTAAATTTTATTTGAGATTATGGAGGGTGATACAGGTTCCATGATAAAATTGACAGCATTAAATTATTCAATTTAGAAGCCTATGATGGAGGATCATTTATACTGCAAAGATTTGTATGAGCCAGTATTAGGTGATTTGACTAAACCAATAGTTTTGAAAGATGAAAGCTGAAAGAAGCTAGGTAAAAAGACGCTGGTTACAATTAAAAAATAGGTTGATATCAGCGTGTTTCATCATGTAGCACAGGAGTCAGATGCTTACATTGTTTGAGAAAAATTGGCGGCATTGTATGAGAGAAAAACAGGTATGAATAAAGTTATGCTTGTTAAAAAGCTTGTAACTTTACAGTACAGGGATGGACAATTTGTTACAGAGCATTTGAGTGATTTTCAAAATATATTTAATCGGATGACTACTATGGAGCTTAAGATGGATGATGAAATGAAGGCATTATTTTTTTTGGGTTCATTGCCAAACAGCTAAAATACTTTAGTTATGACTGTTTTTAATTCAGCTTCTAATTATAAGGTGATATTGGAAATGGTAAAGGATAGTATGCTTAATGAAGAAGTAAGACGAAAAGATGTAGACCCTAAGAATCAAGCTCTGGTTACAGAGAATAGGGGTAAAAACATCGACAGAGGTCAGGACTCAAAAAGCCGTGGTAAGTCTAAACATAGATCCAAGTCTAAAGGTAAAGTAAAGTGTTTCTATTGTGGTAAGACATGTCATATAAAACGAAACTATAAAATTTTGAAGCAAGAGCGAAAAGATGAGAAAGATAAAAGTTCAGATGATGGCAATGTTGCAATAATGAATTCAGATAGTGATTCGATTACTTTGATTTATACACATGGTGATTGTAATCATGTTAGTGATCTTAGCATTGAGTGGATACTTGACACAAGAGCAGCATATCATTATGTTACTAAGAGAGAGTTGTTTATAACTTACAAAACAGAAGACTTTGGTTGTACCAAGATGGGAAATAAGAGTGTGTCGAAGATTGTTGAGATTGGTGATATTATTGTACAAACTAGTACAGGTTGTATGTTGACTTTGAGGGATGTTAAACACATTTCAAATATGAAAATGAACTTACTTGCTATTAATGTCTTTGATAAGGAGAGATATGAAAGCCGATAAAAGAATGGACAGTGGAAGCTTCTCAAAGGATCTATGGTAGTTGTAAGGGGAAAACTATATTGCACAATGTATAAGACATGGATGTAATTAAACGGTAACCAGGTAAATGCTGTTGAAAATGATGCTTCAACAAACTTGTGACACAAAAAGCTGGCACAGATGAATGAAAAGGGGTTACAGGTTTTGGCAAAGCAGTCTCTTATTCCCTTGACCAAATGTATGTCCCTCGATTCATGTGATTATTGTTTGTTTTATAAGCATCATAGAGTTTCTTTTCGTAAAAGTTCTTAGAGAAAAGAAAATAGATTGGAATTAATTTATTCTGATGTATATGGTCCCATTGAGGTTGAGTCATTGGTGGTAACAGATATTTTGTTACTTTTATTGATGATACTTCATGTAAAACTTGGGTGTATATGTTGAAATACAAAAGTCAAGTACTATAGTACTTTTAAAAATTTCATGCCATGGTTGAAAGGATGACAGGGTTACCCTTGAAGTGTATTTGAACTGATAATGGTGGGGAATACACATCTAAAGGCTTTAAAGAGTATTGTTCAAAGCATGGGATCAAACATGAGATGACAGAACCTGAAACATTGCAACACAATGGTATAGCTAAAAGAATGAATCGCACCATTGTAGAAAAAGTCAAATGTATGTTGAGGATGACAAAATTACCAAAGCTATTCTAGGGTGAAGCAGTTAACACAACTTGTTACTTACTTAACAGGTCACCATCAGTTTCTTTGGGCTTTGACATTTCAGAAAGAGTGTGGACAGGGAAAGATACTTCATACTCTCATTTGAAAGTTTTTGGGTGTAAAGCATTCATGCATGTGTCGAAAGAGCAGAGATCAAAGCTTGACAGTAAAGCCACACAGTGTGTGTTTGTAGGATATAGTGATGAAAATTTTGGTTACAGGGTATGGATCCAGTAAAGAAAAAGACAGTCAGAAGCAGAGATATGATTTTTCATGAAAAAAAAATCATAGCAGACCTTGAGAAAAATGAGAATACTACACGAGTTACTGTTGAGTGTGATGTTTCAACACTGACAAAGATTCCACAAGAAAGAGCCACGATGATGAAAATGAGCAAGAAACAAAACTTGGGGATATGAATGAGCCAACCACAATTGGTGATGAGCCATATGCAATTAGTTTTGAGTAGAGGGAGCAATTCTCTCTACTTGAGAATGTTGAGCAGGGGGAGCTACCTTCAGCATCAAGTGATGTAGAGTCTCAACTCAAGAGATCTACTAGAGAGCGCAAGCTATCTACCAGGTATCCAAGTTCAGATTTTATTTTAGTTACCAGTGAAAGAGAGCTAGAAAGCTTCCAAGATGTACAGGCTACTCCGGATAGAGAGCACTGGTTAAAAGCAATGAAAAAAGAGATAGAGTCATTGCGAAAGAATGGTACTTATGATCTTGTTAAACTTCTAAAAGAGAAGAGGCCATTAAAGAATAAATGGGTGTTCAAGTTGAAAAAGGATGGTGACAAACTAGTGAGGTACAAAGCTCGATTGGTAGTAAAAGGTTTTTCTCATAAACCAGGTATTGATTTTGATGAGATATTTGCTCCAGTTGTAAATATGAGTTCTATTTGAGTGGTACTGAGATTAGCAGCTAGTTTGAATCTTGAGCTTGAGCAACTTAATGTTAAAACTGCATTTTTGTATAGTGATTTACAGGAGGACATTTATATGAATCAGCTTGAGGGTTTTGAAGTGAAAGAAAAAGAGCACTTAGTTTGCAAATTGAAGAAAAGCTTGTATGGCTTGAAACAAGCTCCGCAATAGTGGTATAAGAAGTTTAATTCTTTTATGGTGAGTTATAACTATAAAAGAATAGCAGCGGATTCTTGTGTGTATGTTAAATAATTCCCTAATGGTAACTTCATTATCCTATTATTATATGTTGATGATATGTTGATTGTAGGACAAGATGCTAGCATGGTTTGTAGGTTGAAAGAACAATTATCTAAGTCCTTTAATATGAAAGATTTAGGTCCAGCAAAACAAATTTTTGGTATAGACATTATCCGGATAGGAAAGCTGAAAAGCTGTGGTTGTCACAAGAAAAGTATGTTGAACGAGTGTTTGGTAGATTCAACATGCAACATGCTAAATCAGTTAGCAGTCCACTTGTCAACCATTTTTATCTAAGTAAGAAATCTTGTCAAGTGTCTAAGGAAGAGCAACTAACAATGTCTAGTATTCTTTATTCTTCTGCAATCGGTTCTTTAATGTATCTTATGGTTTGTACAAGGCCTGACATTACTCATGCAATTGGTGTAGTGAACAGATTTCTTTCTAATCCGAGAAAGGTTCACTAGAAGCAGTGAAATGGATTTTTAGATATTTGAGGGTTACTTCAAAAATGTGCTTGCCTTATGAAGTTTCACAACCAGTTCTAGAATGGTTTACTGATGCTGACATGACAGGCGATCTTGATGGTAGAAAATCTACTTCAGGGTATTTGTTCACTTTTGCAAGAGGAGTTGTATCTTGGCAATCTAAGTTGCAAAAGTGTGTTGCTTTGTCAACTACAGAGGCTGAGTATATTGCAGCAACCGAAGCTTGTAAAGAAATGCTTTGGATGAAACGTTTTCTTCTTGAATTGGGGTTGAATCAAAAAGAGTATATGATATTTTGTGATAGCTAGAGTCCTTTAGATTTGAGTAAGAATGCCATGTACCATGCTAGAACAAAACACATTAATGTTAGATATCATTGGTTATGTTCAGTGATTGAAGAACATCAGATGCTGTTGAAGAAAGTCCATACTAATAAGAATGTAGCAGATATGTTGACTAAGATACTTCCTAGGGAAAAGCTTGAGCTCTGCAGTAACTTGACCGGAATGAGTTCCCTGGCTAAGGTAAGTTTCAAATGAAACTGCTATGGTGATGAATCTCCTCCTAATGGGGCTGGAGGGGGAGATTGTTAGGAAAATAGGGTCCAACCTCATGTAAGTGGTTTTGGACCAAGTAAAGGCCATGGGCCTTGATCTTTAATTTTACACAAAGCCTTAGCTACTTAATAAAAAAGAGGTGGGGTTGTTTTAAGGGAGTGTCGAAAACCAAGTAGAAAAAGAAGAAAAGCAAAAAAAAAAAAAACAGAGAGAAAAAAGAAAAGGTAGAGTTAGTTGAACGAAAGTCGATCCATGGTTCGGTTGAGTTGAAACCTTATCAGGAAGTTTATGATTCAGAGTTCTACATTCTGAATTATAAAGATTGGGTTTGAAGCTCTCTATGAACAAATCCAGGGTGTATTTGTTGAGTCACTTATTTGGTGAGATTTCTCCAATTGTTTTTCTAGTTGTTATTTAGCTCTAGTTTTAACTAGAGAAAAATTTTGTATACCTATTATTTGATAGTGAAGATTTTTTTGATGGTCCGTGGTTTTTTCCCTCTACACTAGAGGGTTTTCCACGTAAATCTTGGTGTGCTTTATTTTTCTTACGTTTTTTTATTATTGATTGCTGTCTATTGCTTTTATATTGTTGTGATTATTGCTTCAGGCGCAACAAGTGGGACCATCCAAATGCAAAGTCTCTGTTGGAGCCCTACGTTAAGCTTGATAGTTGACTGTTCGTAGAAATGCCTGACCCCTGCAGCGGTCACTTTTTTCTTTTGATCAAATGCCCGACCACAATGGTAGCTTATTTCTAACATTTCCTTTTCTTCTTTCTTTGTTTTTCTTTATCTTTATCTATTTTCATTTTCTTATATGTTAATCTCATGCTTATCCTTTCCAGTTTTCTTAGCGATCTTTCCGGCACACAAAGGATTATTTGTTTTGATTATTTGGCAGCAGCAGCAGCAACAGCAACGGCTCATACACTTTGATGTTTGGAACTCCTTTGATGCATGTTCTTTTCAATCTGATATTTTTCTGCCCTTCTCGTTGATGTTTATAAGGTTTGTGAGAATTTAGGTAAGGATGAACAAATTTTGGTCAAATTCTTCAATTGCTTATATTTGGATTGAATTCTGTTCTGAATCATCTTGATAAAACTAATTCTTTTTTCACAGAAGTTTTCATCAAGATTGCAATTCCTTAAAACACTTTATTTAAATTCAAAATCTTTACAGATAATGCTTTGTTGAAATTCATATAAACAAGTAAAGCACATTTTGAAATAAAAATGAAAGGTTGTCTTGATTTTCACCGTGATTTTGAAGAACTATGCATTAAGCTGGGTATAATTTCTTCAAAAACAAACTTGAGGATTAATGTTTTCTTTTTTGCTTTATATTGTCATTATATATAATTCTAATTAATGTTTTTTGTGTTCTTATCTTTTCCTAGGTACATAACCTGCTCGAGGATTAGAAATGTCAAATGCTCACTCTGGGATTGAAGTAAAGTAGAATAGTAAATTTCACCCCTCTGCTGAACACCAGTGTTCCTCTCAATTTGCTTAAATCAGCTTCACCAACTTTAGAATTGCCTCTGTTTTCTAGTGTCATTTGTTGGCTTTGTATTTTGTTTGATGTCTGTTACAAAAAAATGTCAAGAATTTCTCTGCATTAATTTTCGAAAACTAAATGCTCTGTATTTGATTGTCAGCCAGATTCTTTTACTTTTAGTTCTGCTGCAAAGTTGTTGACTGTATTTCCTTTTCTCAAACTTATTTTTTTGAAGTAAAGATAATTAATTTCAAAATTAATTGGTGAAGTTGCAAAGAACCTTATGAACAAAAGTTGGGCATATTTGGAGGATTGGAGTTAGGGGAGGAGTAAGTAAAACGATGGTTATGGAATTGAAAGAGTTACAAGCAGCAAAAAAAATCTAGAGAAGGTTTCTAGCAGTGAGTGTAAATTGTCGCTAACAACTTGATCGTTGGATGTCGATGCTTGGGTTGTGCAGTAATTAACATGAAGCCTCTTGCAGAAGAGGATGCATGGAACTTGTTCATGGAGAAAGTTGGTCGTGATCTTCTCAGTTATCCAAATCTGGAACCATTTATGAAGTCGGTCGCCAAGCATTGTGCTGGTTTGCCATTGGCAATAAACACCACAGCCAGTAGTATGAAGGGCATATATGACCTTTATGAATGGAGAAATGCACATAAGGAATTGACTTCACATATGAAAAATGTAAATGGATTGGAAAATGAAATTTTCCATCAGCTGCAATTCAGCTATAATCATTTAAAGGATCCAAAACTCAAGCATTGTTTCCTTAGTTGTGCATTATATCCTGAAGAATGGGAAACCACGTAGGTAGATCTGATAAGTCTTTGGATTGCAGAAGGGCTGATGGAACAAATGGACAGCTGGCAAGCGGAGTTTGACAGAGGTCGTTCAATGCTGAATAGACTCATAAACAATTGCTTACTGGAAACTGTTGAAATAGATTCTGTAAGATGTTTGAAGATGCATGACCTTATGAGAGACAAGGCACTTCGTATTACAAGTGTGAGACCTCGATTCCTAGTACAAGCTGGCTTGGGATTAACAAAGCCACCAGATGAGCAGGAATGGAGTGAGGACCTAGAGAAGATTTCATTGGTGGAGAACTACAGGTTACAAATTCCATCAGAAATTATACCTCCGAAATGTCCAATGCTAACAACATTGCTGCTGTCTGATTGCGCCATAGAGAGCATTCCAGAATGTTTCTTCCAGCAAATGCCTCAAGTGAAGGTTCTTGATCTCTCTTGGAACCCTATCAAGGAATTGCCAAATTCCATTTCCATTTTGCAGAATCTCACCAGATGATCGTTCCATAACTGTGTATGTTTAGAGAAGGTTCCTTCTTTATCAAAACTTGGAGCGTTAAAGGAGTTGGACCTTGAAGCAACAAATATCAAGGCAGTCCCTCAAGGGATGGAAAAGTTGATAAATCTCAAAGTTCTTAATCTGAAATGTATACAAAATCTAGAAGAGATCCCCAATGGAATATTATCAAAATTCTGTTACCTTCAACGCCTAATAATAGATAAAACATTTATAAGTGCAAAGGAGATTGAGGGGTTGAGGAAATTGGAAATCTTTGAAGGCAGGTTTGAGTTTGACGACTGCATCGACCACAAGAGATATCTCGAGGCTTTGGATCGTCAAATAGAAGGCCCTTGTCAATACGTTATCTATTTGGGTAAAGACGAATGGTTAGAAGATACAATTAGTAAATGCATTTTGTATTCTTGGCATGGTGATATCTACACCAATAAGATTATGCTCCCATACAATATTGAAAAACTGGAAATTGGCGACTGCCATGTTGATTTTTGTTTAGATGGGTCGTGGTTTACCCCTGTGCCACACGACAGGTTTTCTTTTCTTGCGACGATTGGTATAGTTAAATGTAGAAAAAAAATAAAGAAGTTGTTCTTGATTAACTGGATGCCGCAGACTCTCCCAAACTTGAATTATCTCTCCTTTAAGGGTTTCGAGGAAATGGAGGAAATAACAGTATCAGAACCAGAACTGGAGAAAGAAGGAATGGATAGCAGCAACACCATCACGTTTACTCTGCCACCATTAGTAATATTAGAGTTAGAAAATTTACCAGAATTGAAGAACATTTGTAATACAAATACAGAGATGTATTGTAAGAATCTTCAAAGTATTTGGATAAAAAATTGTCCAAATTTAAAGAGAATCCCTCTGTATCTTCCCCTACTTTATGATAGCCAACCATATTTTCCTTTTTCTCTCCTTGAAGTCTGGATACAACCAAAGGAGTGGTGGGAATCGCTGGAGTGGGACAATCCCGATGCCAAGTTTATAATTAATGGAGCTCCTACTAGTGTACTGGGATGAAGAAAAGCGTTGTTTTCAACGTTTTAATCGTAATGCCTGAGCACTGCATTGGCCTCCATTTCTTCTCATATATTTGGTTCTTGCTGACAAGGGCGAGGAATGTGATCTGTTGGATTGAAAAGCTTGAACATATTTGTAAATTCTTTGCAAATATTTTGTGCAATTTGTATTCCTTCACTTATATGATCTCTTGTGTTCCATTCTTTGTGTGTTAAAAACATGCACTGAAAGAAAAAATTTTTGTCAGATGTTGCATTGTTCTAATTGTCTGACTGTATGGTTTTTTGGCTTAGGGTACTTTTTGCTTTGTAAAATTTTGACTAATGGATCTGCGAAGAGTGTTGATGAATAGCTGTTTGGATTTTGAGTGAAGCTACGAGTGGGTTTCTGTTATGCTCTCAAACCAAAGGCATATCCTTTGTTTGAATTTGGTTTCGACAAATCATAACGAGTCCGATTCTCTTTCGATCATAACAAGGTTTGCAGAACTTAAGCCATAATTCAGATCAGACCCCCTGTCATGATGTCTCTAGATGTAAGTAGCTATCAGCTCGGAAGTGGTGTTGCGAAGTGCAACATTTTTTTACCTTTTCCTTGTTTCTTTCTTCACTTTGTGGTAAAACAGAACCTTCACCCATTCTGGAATAGTATGCGTATGTGTTTTGTGTTCTAACTTTTGCTTCCTGTTGTACTTCTTTCCCTGTCAAAAACTTGTTACCAATTTGTTTTGTTTTTGTATTTGATTGACTGGATGTTGCTACCTGCAACATCTAATTCTGCTAGATAGTTGTGTAACTAACTGTATTTCTTTTGCATTATACTCATTTTATTTATTTTTAAATTAGCTAATACAAGATTTTCATGGTCATGGCCATCGAATATATACAAGAAAGGATTTAAAAGAGTTGTGCAGAAAGAAACCATAATAGAAATGATATTGAGAATGTAAGAACACTATATTATATTACGGATTCAAGAATTCTACAGAAGAATTACAGTGAATAAGACCATTGAGTAAGTCTCTGCATCTCATTTTGGTCATTGAGAGTTTCAATGAGAAGGGAAGGCGCATATTGGGCTGTCCCTTATTGGGCTGTCCCTTAGTGCTCCTCTGATTCCTGGCAGCATGAAAGAATTACTACGTTAAGATCTTTGCTCTCTAAGGCTAAGGATCTTCATTGTTTCCTCAATGTCACCTATTTCATCATCCTTCATGCGCTCCAAAAGCCCCTCTACTTCTTTGCCATTTCTGATATATGCCTTCAAGAGAGCATGATACATATCTCTATTTGCTGGAACCTTGGTTCTCAATAATTTTACAAAAGCTTCTGCATCTTCAACTTCTCCATTGTCACCTAACCAACTCAATATGCTAGATATTAAACTTGCTTTTGGCCTCCAGTCTTTATTTTTTGCTTGTAGAGCAAGAGCTTCTTTAAAGCATTCAAAAGCCTTCTCAATATTGTTCTTATTCACATATCCAGCTGCAACAATAGACCAACTGTTCGGAATTGCAGTCTTCCTTCTCTTGATTATATCCTGTAGCACTGCTTCAGCCTTTTCCACTAAACCTTTCTGACAATATCCAATAAGAAGAACATTTGGCACTCGGAAATCATATGTCTTACAAGATGACTCCCACTTTTTAAGCAACTTTTCACTTTCTTCAAGCTCACCAAGCTTCATCAATGAACCCAGCATCCTTATGTAGTTTATGTTGGTGTGCTTCTTACATTTGGCCTTTAGAAGGCCCCACAACAATTTCATTTCATCTAAGTTTCCCAAACTAGCATACATTGAAATCAAATGGTCATAGCCTAGTGCATTTTTACCTACTTTCTTCTCACATTCCTTCAAATAATGAAGTGCCTTTTCATTAAGACCTGCTTTTATGTAGTGGTTTGCCACTACAGAATAAGTACCCCAATCCATTTCAATGTTCTGTTGGCTTTCCATTTCTTGTAGAACCTTCTCCATGCTGTTATAATCAGCTCTTGCCCCATAAGAATTTATACAAATTCTATAGCTGAACATGTCAGGGGAGACACCATTCATCTTCATCTCTAACAAAACATCAGGGACTTTTTCCAGTTGACCTACGTTAGTGTAGAGGCACATGAGGTTATTGTAGTTGAGAGGAGAGGAAAGAAAACCCATCTCCCTCATCTTCTTCATAAGGGAAAGGGACTCGTCAATAAGGCCCTCTCGAACATAGCAATTTAAAAGAGCACCATAGGTCTGGACGGTTTTATCTTGGTCTTTCATGCTACAAAAGAAGTTTTCTGCAGACCTTAGGCCATGAACTCTACCAATTAGATCCAACTGCACAGCACAATCACTAGATGAAAATTTGAGGTCACTGCTACTCATCCATTTGGAAACCTGCTCTGCCAAGAACCCGACACATAAGCATACAAGAAATACGCAAACTTTAAAACTCATACATAACGGCAGAGCATTTGGTAATTGGACAGAGGAGTTTCTACTTTACTGCATCCATGATGGAAATGAACAGTTGCAAGAACAAAAGAAAGACATTTACCGTATTATAAAAGATACACTATATGTTTACACATCTACAGCTAAGATTAACGGTAGTTTTATTTTAAACTTCAGAATTTGAACTTTTCTCAATGGAACTAAGAGAGTCGAGGACTCTATCATCAGACCACGCAGCTGTTGGCAATTAACAGTAGTTTTTAGTAAATCTTAGTGGTGAAGTTTTACCTGTTAGTACTTATTAGAATGGTAGTCTCAAACATGAGGGATCACAAAACTATCAACCTGTAAGCATTGGAGAATTTTCCAACCTGAAATCCTGACATCTTGTTTTTTTTTTTCAAATTCAAATTCAAAGTTCATTTAAATCAGTGTTGGAGTTAGGATTTAGATTTTTTTTTTGGATAAAATACAGCAAAAAAAAAAATAACCAGATTTTCTTTCCCTCTCTTTTTTACCATTTTGCAGTCATCGTCCATATTCTAACCAATCAAAACATAAGCCATATGACAGAAAAATCTCATTCATTTACTCAAACAAAACAACTCTCTTTACCTCCAGGGCATGACTATAACGCCTACGAGCACGTAGGTCACGGATGATAGGCTGCAGCTGGAATTCGTTAACATTTTTTCCTTCTTTAACCCACTGTTGAAGAACTGGAGCAACACTGCAACTTGGGTCTCCTATAGAATTGATTCTTGAATGAAGGTTGTTTCTTTTTACCGGGTTTGATTTGAAACAATATGTTCTTGTTCTTGCCAAGATCGCATTTGCTGTTAAGGTTTTGGTCTTGTGGTTTAAGATTGTGAATAAGGTTCTCGTCGCCATTGAAGTCAAGGGTTTCAGGTTTTGGAACAGGGTTTTGCAGTTCGAATGATTTATGCACTGCTGGGTCAGCAAATATTGGGTTTGGACTTTGGGGCCCAAAAAATAAACAGCATAAAAATTAGACCCTCCTCCCCAAAAAACTTCACATATTTCGGTTTTTGTCTGGTAAAAAATTTTTCAATTTTGACCTTTTTACATTTATTATTGAAAAAAATAAGAAAAAAATAATTTATAAAATTTGAATGAATTAATTTCCAAAAATATTTTTATAAAAATTATTTATTTAAATATTTAAAATGATAGATTTCAAAATTAAAAAAGAAAAAAGATAGCCTGTAGAGCTTTGAATGAGATGGATATATATACAAGAAAAAATGAAAAGATTTTGTAATAAGGTAAGGGTCCATTTGAAACCTCAATTGGCATCTGGCGTGGCATTTTGATGATTTTTAATATTTCAATACCTATATTTTAAGACTATAGGGTTATTAGGACTTGAAAAACACGAAATTCAGATAAATGCTCCAACTCTCGAGTACCTGCATTAATCTGTTGTTCGTTAATCTGGTTTGATTGGAGCTAGATGTTGATTGTAATGGTTGGAATTTGCTATTACTCTTCCTTGAAATTGTTAGATTCTACAAGTTCTTTATTCTCACTTTCAATGAGGTTATTGATCAAGTCACTATATGTCTTTGATGAGGACAAAGGATGAAACTGGTTAAAATTTCCCTAACCAATTATAATAATTATCAAATTTATTTAATAAAAAAAATTTTGAAAATAAAAATAAATTAAAAAAACTAAAATAAAAAATGAAAAATAAAAAAATAGAATAAAAAAATTAAGATATTACGCTAATGTATTTGTTGGTACGTCATTAGGCACCTTACCAACAATATTGCCCACATAAAAGACTATAGCAGCCTTCCTCTAAACGTTCATTTAAACATTCATGTAACAAATCTTATCAAGTATCTTTATATGTTGTAATATATATATATATATATATATATATATATATATATATATATATATGATTACTCTTTCTTTTTCAAGTGGCTAAGGGTTACTTTGGGTTTTGTTAAATTCATTTTTTTCTGATCATCTAGCAAATTTATCTACACCGAGAAGAATTTTTTTATATTATTATTGAGAACTTATCTTAGTTGTACACTTATTACAATTAAACAATTAATATAATTTTTGAAAATTTTCTTTGTTAATGTAAAGTTAGATTTAGCATATGCTTGATTAGTTACATGAATTATTGGGGGAAAATTCAAGAAAATATTGTTCTATAAACACATTAAGCCCTGATTTATGCTAGTGTATAAATTCAAATAAAAAATAAAATTTCCTAACCTAAATATTTTGAAATTGAGAAATTAACCAATACTTGTCTTATTAATGTTATGTTTCCAACCATGGTAGAGAGGAAACCTATAATGCTCTTAATTTCATATTAGAAGAATATGTGAATATGATATGATATATATGTAGAGATCTAAATTTAAATTTGTAAGATATTTTTATAAAATAAAATCATGAGACTTTTAGATTAAAGCAGATAATACATCACAAGTTTAGTGCAGATTTCCACAAAACGAAATTCTATATATGAAAATTTTTGTTTAAGGATGGCCATACTTTTTAATTCGAATATCAAAATCTATAAGTTTTATTGTAAGAATAAAGTGTGCAAAGGAATAATAACTTCAACTGACAAATGAGAAATTACCAAAAAGATTTTTTTTGTATTTAAGATTATTAATAATTGAACTTTGATCACAAGAATTAAAAATTTAGCACTTTAGCAATAAATTATATGGCTATTGGTTACCGAAAGGATTTTCATAAGCTACCATCAAATACGAATTAATACATAATTGTGTGATCAAAAGTTTTAAAGAGACAAATAAAGAGAAGATAAAAAGTTCTTTTCTTTCTCTTCAAAGGAAGATAAAGCTTTTGATTTATAGCTGCAGTTTTTTCTCCACACCGTTTCACTTATTTTTGTCTTGGAAACAATTTTGACATTCCCCATTGGCCATGTTTTGTTTAGTGGCAGCCTTTATGCTTCACATGATTTCCTTGATCTTCTGTGATATCTATCCCTTAATTCTTATGGAATATGAAAAACAAAAAATACGGTGGCCAGCAAATGTTTCTTTTTAGATACAGATACATTCACAAAGATTAATGAAATTAATGAGATTCTACTTGATATTTCAATACTAAAATAATAAAGTTAATATAGAGAATGCGCCTTTAAGATCCCCTAGTAAGGAGATTAGATTCAAACAAAATTTGAGAGATACTTATGATCGTATTACAAAAAAAAAAAATCCTGAAAATAGTAAAAAGAACTAAGAAATTTATAAGTAATATCTTTCACTCATTTAATCATAAGTAAGTAATTTTATTAATATCAAGATCAAGTGAGAAACCATTTTTCTCTTCATAATTGATACATGTCATGGTGACTATTTTTTTACTATAACTTTGGTTAACACAAATAATTAGTATGGAATTCCTTAAGGAGAAGGACTAGGTGAAACACCAACTAAACTACACTTGTTCCATATTTGTGCAGATTTTGCAAAGATTACCGACGTATCATTATTTTTGAACAATGGATTTTGAAGTGTTCTCTTCACCAATGCTTCATGGCATATTTGACCTAGATTGACAAGTTGATGACAACATTCATCACTGACAGTTCCAGTTTTGAATATGCTTGCAAAAACTTCATTAATACAATGCCATGTCATCTTGCTTTTGCTTTCACAATTATTTACCTTGATTGGATCAACATCTTGTGCCATAACTGCTCCACTAATTGCCATAATGGCCAGCACTCCCACAACAGCATAAACATTTGAACTTGCCATGGCAGCTTTTAGGAAAGGAATAATGGTTTCTCTTATTTGGTTGGCAGAAGACTTAGGTATTGCTGCAAGAATTCACGGTAAACCAAAAGGATCATTTATAGGCTATCCAAAAGAATTTAGGGCTCCTGAAGAAAATTAATAACATTTCAGATACAACAAATATTAAGTACACTTTATTTATCGGTTAGTATAAAATCTTAACCGCATTTATTTATTTTAATTAATTAATCTAGTGTTCATTGAGATTTCAGTTTTGTTATTTACCATTTAATTTAATATGAATTCTTTTATACACATTTTCAGTTAAAATTTTTAACTCAACAGGTAATTACTTTCTCAATTTTAATTAATTTTTTATTATAATATATTTTACAAGACATGTATTATGCTATTAACTTCATTTGTGGAATCTTAAAATCCTCATCAGATGAAACAATTTCTCCTTTAACATGCCATCTGCAATTTCCAATTAGTCATGTAAATAATATGTTGGATAAAAGTGTTAAGATTCTTATTCCCCTAGTTATCGAAAGTGGTCATCGGCAAGGTAACAAGGTAGCCGAAAACTTTTTGTTATCCTGGACCTGTAAACTTAAACTCATCCAATCCAAACCCAACAGGAAACTGCTGTCCAGAACAGAAATGATGCAATCTTGTATTATAACATTCAGTAGTCAACTTTAACATCTTGCTTTATCCTTGAGGCAACCTGAGATGACAAGCACAACTACACCACCATGTAATGGCAAGGCTGGCTCTTGAATAATTGAAGAAGATGACTAAAGACACGGGCAAAAACGTGTGATTATTCTAGCGACTCCAGGAAGAACCACCATCATGAAGACCAAACCATTGGGATCATTCTGTTTAGAACTTTTCTTTCAGCTGCTCATTTCTTTCTGTGAGACTGTTTCTTGAAGACCAAAGTTTAGGAAAACATCATATGAATGTGTCATTTGCTTGGAGGATGTTGAAGAAGATGAACTATGTGTAGACATCTCATTTTATCGACAGCGTTAGCTAAAGGATCTTTGAGAATCGGATAAGAGCCCATTGACCGGATTGTAAATTTTTTAGACAGCCCATTTGAGCTTAAATAATTATTTTGGGCCTTGATTAAGTATTTGGGTCTTTTTTGGATCTTGAGTCCAAATTAAAAATTCATTTTTTTATGTTTTAAATTTTATTTTATTTCTTTATATTTCAGAAAATAAAAAGGGGAAAATAAAATAATTGAAGAAATGATACAAAGAAAGGTCTTTTAGGATTAAATCCCTTGTGAATCAAAGTTCCAATGACATCTAATTTTTAAAGAAACAAATGTTTGTGGATTGAACTTCTTCTCAGATAAAAACTGGAATCCTATAAAAATGACCTGGGCAATCATCAACGGAAGAGGAGAAAATGGAAGGAAAACAAACAAGAGTGACCAAGCCATGAAATCTACAGAAACTCCTGAACAATAAAACACCTAGGGACCAAATCTTTTTGGGGAATGGGCTAGCAACTGCCCATTTGGAATATCCCTTGGCCTTATACTTTTCCTCACATAAACAATTCTAACTTGGTTTCATTTTTTTTTTTATGCGAATCGAATTTTAAAAAATTAAAGCATTTTTAGAATAAATCACATACCGTGGAAAGAAAAAGGGCCATGCATCTTCCTTGGGGAACTTCAAGGAAATCCACATCTAACCAGGTTGAAAGCTCTTAACACAAAAACAAGAGAGAATATATCTGGATTCTGTTTCTTCTACATTCACACAAAAGCAGAGCACTTAGTTCGTAATTTATCAAACTCTATATATAGAAGAGATTTCTCATCATCATGTATAACCAAACTAAACATCTCTACCAAATATATACCCCTCTCTAAGAATTAAAATCCGAAACTCAAGCAACTCTCAAGCAAATGGGGTTTTCCAAAAGTAAGCTAGCCAATTATAAGTCTTTTTCTAATGTTACCAAGCCTAGTTCCCATCAGCAATTTGGAAGCGGCTAGGTCGATCCAAGCTCATAGCCTGACTAAAACAACTGTTCGAAGTTTTTTACAGATCATAATCGAGCAGTTAATTCTGCCAATTTCATTACCGGATTGGATATCCAAATCCTACTTGGGGTGGTGACAAGAATGTTGATGAGAAAGTCACAAACGACATTTCATATGTCCGAGAACGATTGCATGGAGAGTGTTGATTCTTAAAATAGAAAGTACTAGGAAATGGCTTTTGAGTGTGCTGCTGAAGCTAAATCTAGAATTATTACTAGGACTAGTGTCACAGATGGAGATTTAACTTCCAAGCTCGTACAGTTTTAAGATTCAGGTATGCACTTATCCGACGTTTTAGATCAGTCTATCTGTCACGATTTATACTCTTGTGAGATATTGTCTACTCAAGCCTCTCTGAACTCATGGTTGTCCCATAAAAGGCGCCTCATAAGGAGAATAATGTGTGAACCTTTATATCCACTCATCTGGCGTCTTAAATTAGCTTATCTGCCATGATTCATATCTTTATGAGGTATTGTCCGCTTTGACCTCTTTAGCCTTACGATTTTATCTCACAAAGGATGCCTCACAAGGAGAAGAATGTATAAACCTTTATATCCCAAGACTAACTCTAATACACAGCTGATGTGAGATTTATGACTCCTCTCTAGGACCGTAACAACTAGCTTGCTGCTCATACAATGTATGGATTATCTTTACTTATTTAAATGTGTGTAAAAATATAAATTAATAGTATTTAATCTACATATTTAAAATATATAATACATATATATAATTAAAACATCAAATCATAATAAAATGATTATAAATATCTTTTGAATTTAAAATATATATAATAAGTGATATTTATGTTTTTGAATTAAAAAAAAAAAGATTAAAGGATTGTAAACAAAATTAATATTAAGCATTCAACTTAAAATCAATTGACTGTAAATGAAAGAATCTAATTTGAATATAAAACTACCAAAAATTAAAAATTTATTATATGTGTGATAATACTATACTAACAGGCCCCCACCATGTATAGATGGAAGAAGTCTTTCATGTGACAAATTCGAAAAGGGTAATGGAAAGAAAATCCTGCTCTAATTCTATGTTAAGCATCCAACATAAAAACAATTGTTTGTAAGTGGAGGGATCCAATTTAAATATAAAACTACAGAATATTAAAATTTTATTATATGTGAGATAATACCACGCTAACAGTTACCACAGTAAAAACATCCATTTGAAAATTTTAAATTTGAAAGAGATCTCTAGATGAAATTTTAATCAAATAAGATAATTTTTTTTAAATCATATATTTTTATTACAACTTACTGAGATTTTTTATTCTTAAGAAAAATCATAGATAATTAATCATAGATAATTTGAATAAGATTTTATTTTAGAAAGTTTTTATATTTAAATTTAAAGTATGTGTAATAAGTATTTCCCATGTATCGAAAAAAAAAATATCCATTTAAATGTTCGCGTGACAAACTTTATCAGGTATCTTTGTATGTTATAATATAATATATATATATATATATATATATATATGATTACTCTTCCTTTTTTTTTAAGCGGCTAAGGATTAAGTAGCAAGGGTTTTTGGGTTTTGTTAAATTCATTTTTTTGCTGATCGATCCAGTAAATTTATCTACGCTGATAAGAATTTTTTTATGTTATTATTGAGAACTTATCTTAGTTGTACACTTTTTAAAATTAAACAATTAAGATAAATTTTGAAAATTTTCTTTGTTACTGTAAAGTTAGATTTAGCATATGCTTGATTAGTTACATGAATTATGGGGGAAAATTCAAGAAAATATTGTTCCATAAACACATTAAGCCCTGATTTATGCTATTGTATAAATTCAAATAAGAAATAAAATTTTCTAACCTAAATATTTTGAAATTGAGAAACTAACCAATACTTGTCTTATTTATATTATGCTTCTAACCATGGTGGAAAGGAAACCAAATTTTATATATGAAAATTTTTGGTTAAGGATGGCTATATTTTTTAATTCGAGTATCAAAATCTATAACTTGTATTGTAAGAATAAAACATGCAAAGGAAATTAATGCGATTCTACTTGATATTTCAAAATTAAAATAATAAAGTTAATGCATAGAATTAGCCTTTAAGATCCCCTAGTAAGGAGATTAGATTCAGACAAAATTTGAGAGAAGCGTATGATCGTATTACCAAAAAAAATCTTGAAAATAGTAAAAGGAACCAAGAAATTTATAAGCAATATCTTTCACTCATTTAATCACAAGTAATTAATTTTATTAATATCAAGATCAAGAAAGAAACCATTTTTCTCTTCATAATTGATACATGTCATGGTGACTATTTTTTTACTATAACTTTGGTTAACACAAATAATTAGTATGGAATTCCTTAAGGAGAAAGACTAGGTGAAACATCAACTAAACTACACTTGTTCCATATTTGTGCAGATTTTAAAAAGATTATCGATGTATCATTATTTTTGAACAAAGGATTTTGAAGTGTTCTCTTCACCAATGCTTCATGGCATATTTGACCCAGATTGACAAGTTGATGACAACATTCATTACTAACAGTTCCAGTTTTGAATATGCTTGCAAAAACTTCATTAATACAATGCCATGTCATCTTGCTTTTGCTTTCACAATTATTTACCTTGATGGGATCAACATCTTGTGTCATGACTGCTCCACTAATTGCCATAATGGCCAGAACTCCCACAAAAGCATAAACATTCAAACTTGCCATGGCAGCCTTTAGGAAAAGAACAATGGTTTCTCTTATTTTGGTTGGCAGAAGATTTAGGTATTGCTGCAAGAATTCACGGTAAACCAAAAGAATCATTTATAGGCTGTCAAAAAGAATTTAGGGCTCTTGAAGAAAATTAATAACATTTCAGCTACAACAAATATTAAGTACACTTTATTTGTCAGTTAGCATAAAATCTTAACAGCATTTACTTATTTTAATTAATTAATCTAGTATTCATTGAGATTTTAGTTTTTTTTTTTATTTATTTACCACTTAATTTAATATGAATTCTTTTATACACATTTTCAGTTAAAATTTTTAACTCAACAAGTAATTACTTTCTCAATTTTAATTAATTTTTTATTTTAATATATTTTACAGGACATGCATTATGCTATTAACTTCATTTGTGGAATCTTAAAATCCCCATCAGATGAAACAATTTCTCCTTTAACATGCCATCTACAATTTCCAATTGGTCATGTAAATAATATGTTGGATAGAAGTGTTAAGATTCTTCGCCTAGTTATCGGACGGCCTCACCGGCAAGGAAACAAGGTAGCCGAAAATTTTTTGTTATCCCGGACCTGTAAACTTAAACTCATTCAATCCAAACCCTACAGGAACCTGCTGTCCAGAACAGAAATGATGCAATCTTGTATGATAGCAAAAAGCATTCAGTAGTCCAACTTAACATCTTGCTTTATCCTTGCGGCAACCTGAGATGACAAGCACAACTACACCACCACGTAATGGCAAGGCTGGCTCTTGAATAATTGAAGAAGATGACCAAAGACACGGGCAGAAAGGGTGTGATTATTCTAGCGACTCCATGAAGAACCACCATCATGAAGACCAAAACCATTGGGATCATTATGTTGAGAACTTTTCTTTCTGCTACTCTTTTCTTTCTTTGGGACTGTTTCTTGAAGACCGAAGTCTAGGAAAACATCAGATGAATGTGCCACTTGCTTGGAGGATGTTGAAGAAGATGCACTACATGTGTCGATTCCACATTTTATCCGAGATTATTGGCTAAAGGGTGTTTGAGAATTGGATATCGGTCCGCTGACGGGATTGTAATTTTAGACAGCCCATTTGAGCTTGAATGGTTATTTGGGGCCTTGATTAAGTATTTAGGTCTTGTTTGGATCTTGAGTCCAAATTAAGAATTCATTTTTTTGATGTTTTAATATTTATTTTATTTCTTTATATTTTCGAAAATAAAAAGGGGAAAATAAAAAAAAAATTTGAAGAAATGATACAAAGAGAGTTCTTTTAGGATTAAATCCTTTGTGAATCAAAGTTCCAATGACATCAAATTTTTAAGAAACAAATGTTTGTGAATTGAACTTCTTCTCAGATAAAAACTGGAATCCTGTAAAAATGACCTGGGTAATCATCAACGGGAGCGGAGAAAATTGAAGGAAAACAAACAAGAGTGATCAAACAGAGCAAATAAAAAGCAAAATTTTGGGCAGTAAATCTTTGGGATTCATTCTCATTTTTACAAACTGGAACTCATACACAGATGCAGAACACAGGAAATCAAAGAAGGAAAAGAGTCGACATAGAAGCAATACAGAAGCAATTATCAAGCCAGAAGCAAAAACACAAAAGAAGCAGAAGCTTTGGCAGCACAGTTCCAGCGTCATACTGCAGCACCAAAACTCCGTACCTCAATGCCCTAGATCCATCTTCACCTACTCCGATCTTCCCTCAGAATTGAAAATGGTGTCGGATGCGAGCAAGAAGAAGGCAACGCAGAAGAACGCTGCTGCCGCCGCTAAAAGAGGAGGGAAGGTGGCTGCGGCTACTGCATCTTTCAAGGAGGCGGCCGCAGAGAACGGAGTGGATAAGGGTTCCGATGAAGTTAGTGCACTCCTGATTTCCGATCGGACGTGTACTAGCGTTCTCTGCTGGCGCACTCTTTCGAGAGATATTCGTGTAGAGTGTCGTTATCAGCGATTTTCCATGGACATGATCTCATTGTTGATTCAGTATGGGAGCTTAATTATGGCAGACGCTATGGCTTGCTGGGATTAGATGGTTGTGGGAAATCCACGCTGCTTACTGCAATAGGTTTGCTCTGAACTTCCAATTCCAGAGCACATGGATATCCATCATTTCACGGGGGAGATTGCCATTTCCAGAGCACATGGATATCTATCATCTCACGAGGGAGATTGAAGCTTCTGACATGTCTGCATTGGAGGCTGTCATAAGTTGTGATGGGGAGAGGTTGAATGTGGAAAAGGAAGCAGCTTTGTAAATCCTGAAAGCCGACGTGACTTGGACCAGGTGATTGGATCTATTCACCTAAGCTTTGGGCCATTAGTTGTGTAAGGATTATTCCACCTTGACTTGGACCAGGTGGTTGGATCCATTCACCTAAGGTTTGAGCCATTAGTTCTGTAAAGACCATTCCACCTTTGGGCTTGTGTGGTACTTTTGTTCGTTTATAATTTTATATTTATTTTATTTTGTATGTATATTTATTCACATGATTATTTGAATTATTTTTAATTGTTGGTCGTGAAAATTTCAAAGGAAAATATGATTTAATAATTAAAGATTGTAAACATATAGAAGTAAATAAAAATTCAACTAATAATGAAATTTTAAGAAAATTACGGGTCTCTAATTTTCTTAAAAACTTTTAGGTGAGATAAATTTTTTATAATTTTAATTGTTGATCATGAAAATTTCAAAGGAAAATATGATTTAATAATTAATTATTGTAAATATGTAGAAGTAAATACAAATTCAACTAATGATAAAATTTTAAGAAAGTTAGGAACGTCTAATTTTTTTTTAAGAATTTTTAGATGAAGAATTTTTTCTAAATTCTATCAAAGCATTAGAAGATTTAGAGATTGATCTCAATATAAGAAATTTTATTTATTTTTAATTTGAAAAAAATAAAATTGAAAAGAAATTGTGATTTTATTTAATTGCATGATTGGATTGTGTATTTTATTTATTATAGTTTATTGAATTATGTATTTTACTATGTATTAAATTTTATAAATATTCAATCAATCCGATGATGAAATCTCTTAAAAAAAAAATAGATATGTTATTTGAATACTCTTAAAGTAAGATATAGTTTTAGGAGGTCCACCAAAATGTTGAAGAAAACTTAAAAATATGTCAAATATTAAAATATTTAAATCAACAAATAAATTAATAAAATAAAAAGAATATTAACAAATAAATTAATAAAATAATAAGAATAAGTTATGAGCAAGTTAATCAAGGCTAAAGATAATTTAAAATTAATAGATATCAATTTATAGGTTTTATAAAGATGCTATAATTTTTTGTCCAAAACCCTTTTTTAGAAATTTCTAGTCAAGTTTAGGATATCCTTAGTCAAGTTTAGTTAAAAGACATAGATTCAAAACATAAATTCATTTAAGTGATCAATCATACTTAAATAAAAAAGATTGATGCTGACTTCATATGTCGTATCTAATGAATGGGTTCTTGAACTTAAACATTATGAGACTGTGTCATGCTTTTCCTGTATGCAAATATGTTTTTTTTTTTTTTTTTATTTCAGTTGCATAGATAATTGGTTGAGAAATCATATAACTTACTCGATTTGTAGGATTTGTGCAGCAGATGTATGGCAATCTAATAAATATATACTAAACATCTAGTTTCAGACTGTTCTTTTTTGTTCTACAGAGGTTCTTTCTTTTCATGAAAAAGTTGCAGAATCTTCATCAGGCAGTTCCTTATAGACCAATTCTTAAGTCCATCAAAGTCTCTAATGACGGAGGCATCAAATACTCATCCCCTTTCCATGAATGATTGAAAAAGTTTAATGAAGAATAATTGAGGACCAAAGGGACTCTGTTCTAGAAAGATACGAAAATGTACCATCTGGAGTTGAATTTAAGCTTATATGTTAACTGAAATTGCTTGAATTCTTGCATTCTTTCATGTATTGTCAGTTTATCATTATGTTACTGCCATATTTTCTCAATTTGTTGCAAGAAAATTTTAGTTAAAAGAGGGGTTCAAAGATGTCAACATCAATACTAGAACTCAAAAAAGCTGATGGCAGCGCTGGTAAATATATCAGCAAACATCTTTGGGTAAAGAATTTGGTTTTACAGCTCCTGTTTCAGGATTATGGATGAAAATGATTTGACAGGGTCCAAATAAACCTCTCAATTTGGAACCAATAATTCCTAAAATTGGAGCTCAAATCAATGTTTTAAATACTGAACTTATTTGTTATCAGCTAGGCATATTTACAGTAATTTGCTAGTTTAAAATCTTATATCATACAGAATGGACCAACATTTGTGGACCAAAGCCATTAGAAAATCCATAAAGCAGGGGCAATGGAACCCAAAACCCATATTTCTCAAGATTTAATTGGAAATTTTCCTCCAAACCAATTTAGTTTAGGCCTTGTTATTATGTTTCCTCAGGCCTCTAATTTAACTATTTGAGTAATCCAACCAATTTAGATGAGAACAGAGTATTATGGTGGTTTCTCAGCCCTCTGCTCCTCCATTTCCTTTTCCTATTGCAGTTTTTAGAGACTCAACGTATGATTTTGATCCAAATTGATTTTACTCAACTCGATTCTCTTCAGTTTTGTTCAATGGGTTCCAAAGTGACAATAAGAGAGATCTTATTTTGCTTTTGCACCCTTTACTAGAATTCAGATTGTATAAACAAATAATTCCCTGATTACAGGTTTCCAACACCAATTTCTTCAAGCCATTAAGGAACAGTGAAGTATCCTTGAGATCAAATTACAAACTTTTCAAACATAACAATGATTGACATAAATGACTTATTTGCATAACCAAAAATCAGATTTTGAAGGTAGATAACAGATACATTTTTGTTACACTGTTAAGCTTCATTATTTCAAATAGGCTCCAAACATCAAAATCACATAATTAGAGACAAAGAGGAGAAACTATTGTACATAAAATTGGAAAAGTGCATTAAGAAACAAGGTCACAGTTTGAACCACAATAACAAGGAGAAATAACAGAGTGAAACAGAAAGCTAGCGATAGGCTCCAAACATCAAAATCACTTAATTAGAGACAGAGGAGAAACTATTGTATATAAAATTGAAAAAGTGCATTAAGAAACAAGGTCACAGTTTTAACCACAATAACAACGAGAAATAACAAAGTGAAACAGAAAAGCTAGCATTTTGACAATTAATAGAATTTTTTCTCTTATAAAATTTGTCATCACCATCAAAATCATCAAAATTTCTTCTTGTATATGCCATCATCAAACTCATCATCAAACTCACCATCATCATCGTCGTCGTCGTCGTCGTCGTCGTCATCGTCATCGTCATCATAATAATCATCATCCACATCAAACTCATCATCATAAGCATCATCATCATCCTTCACCATGCGTGTCCCACGAGCCTCGACGACGACACCTTGCATCCCATGGCCAATTCTTTTCTCCACCAGGCTCAGCCCTCCAGAAGACCCAAGAAGAGAACCCATATCAGCAAAATGAAAGATGGGTATTTGGGCATGTATCTTTTGGTCAGAAACAAACAAAGATTGAACAATTTGATGATCTTTAGCAATGTTATTAAGATTATCAATAACATTGGGCCGACCAAGGATTTGGCCACGGAGAATCTGGGGCAAGGACTTGCTGCTTTTCAGCAGATTTCTTGCAACAGCTGCTGTTGTTGCCATTGATGCAAAGAAGACTTATTTGGAGGTTTTGGGAGATGGAAATTGGAGGCTGATCTTTGCAGGGTTTTGGCCTGGGGTTTGATATAGAGTGGCTGAAGGGTTTAGGGTTTTTGAGAAGAAGTAGCTTTGTGACACGTGGCCACATGGTTAGGACCAAGAATTCTTGAAATCAATAGAAAGAGAGTAACTCGGCGGCGCTTACTTATCGAACAATGTTCTTGGTAGATTTCTATTTTGAACTCACTCAAGTGTTCTCCCCTGACAGATCTAAGCCGCAGACAGTTATGTTCACGATGGCAACGGGTCGGGTCGGGCGGGTTTTTCTTACCCAGATCCGACCTGATTTATAATCATAAAATCGATTTGAAATTTTTTTAATTTTTTTATCTGAATCCGAATTTGATATTGTATAAATCGTATCCAATCTAATTCGACCTGAAATTAATAAAATATTATTTTTTAAAATATAAAATATTATTTTTTAAATATAAATATATAATATATAAAAAAATTTTAAAAAATAATTTTTTATATAATATCGGATCGGATCGGATCGAATTTATCTAAAACTTAAATTTGATCCGAACCCGAAATTCGATTTTTTTTTTTTAAAAAAAATCAATCTTATAAAATCAAATCGAATCAAAATCCATCGATTTCAGATAGAACTGTCAACTCTAATTATGTTTCTGTCCTAATTTACATTGATAAAGTTTAGACAATAAAATGAGAAAATGATTATATTATTTTTTATATCCATCAAGAAATGGAGAGTTAAAGGCAAAAATTAATTTATCTCATCGCATTAACATTAAAAATATATTTTAATTTTAATAAATTTTAATATAATTTTTATAAAAATTTTAAATTATATAATTTTTATTTATTTTATTATATTATCATATCATATTTAAAATTATTAAATTTAATTAATTATATATTTATGTTTTTACAATGATTCCTATTCTTACACCTTAATATTTCTTTTTGTCATATCTGATAATTTTGAGTTGTATACAGACAATGGATTACTGTATACATTGCTCTGTAAACTTACCAAAACAAGAGTCAGTTATAAAATTCAATCACATGAAAAGAAACCCTTAAATTTTATCATTTTAAATGCCAAATTCTAAAAAGTAATTTGTGTTTCTGCCTAATCTGACAAACTGGCAATACCAATCAACAGTAAAGATCCGATATATATCGGCTGATTTAACAATCATTATCTAATGGTTAAATTTTGCTAGAGGTCCTTATATTTTATGAAAATGCAGAGTTTAATCCCTATATTATAATTTATATAAATATAGTTCGCATATTATTTTGATTTGATAATTTTAGTTCAATCACTAACTCTGTTAACTTTTTACAATTAAAAATATTAACGAAGTCGTTGACTGGATAATGTAAATGTTGACTTTATTGATATGATGTTGACTTATTGATATAATAATTTGAATGAATGAAAGTAATTGTTAAATTATGTAAATAATTCATGTATTCATACGAAATTTGAAAATTTGTTCCTGTACTCATATAAAATTTGAAATTAAATCGATACATTCGCACGAAATTTGAAATTTAATTCTTTTAATATAAAAATATTTTAACTTTTTTTAAATTTTTTAATTTTTAAAACATATTAAATTTTAAAAAATTTCGGTTCCTTTAATATAAAAATATTTTTTTTGAAATATATTAGTTTTTATTATATACAATTAATTATTAATAATATCATATTAATAATAATATTATTATCATTTATATTAATCAATTATAATATTAATAATTTAAATTCATATATCAAAGTTAATATTATTTTAATTAATTTAAATACATCATATACTAAAATTTGTAATGAACTAAACTATAGAATAGACTATGAATGAGATGAGTATTCCACCCAACCAAATAAAATAAAATATTCAAATTTAGATTCTTACTAGGGACAAACTCTTATTTATTTGAAAGATGAACTTTGAATCTGAACAAAATAAAAGGAAAAAATGATTTATTTTATAAACTAAAACATCAATAACATATATCATAATAAAAACTTTCGATTTTTTTGGTTTTCACAAAAAAGAAAAAAAGTATCTAAATTATTATGTTAAATTAAATAAAAAGACAAAATTTAAAACCAATACACATTAAGTTTAATAAATTATTTTAATGTATTTAAAATCTTGAACTAGATTTGAGTATAAAAATCATTTAAATAGGATTTAATTTAAAAGAATAGAAATATTGTTTGATAGATAATTTTGTCTTTATGGGATATAATTATAATTCAAATTCATTTTAATAAATTAATAAAAAATAATAATGTTATTAAAATTAGATAGTGACATATTTGTATTATTTATTGACAAATTTGTAATAGATTTTAAATAGATTGGTGTGAGATTTTTTTTTTCATATGGGGACAATATATTACAATTAAGATAGAAAAGTGTGACAAAATTAATAAAAGATTTATATTTTATGATGGAATATAACAAGAAATAGTGACAAAACTATTAACAATATTTCACATGGATAAAAAAAAGTTATGATAGAATATTGTGATAGGTTTTTCAATATTGTGATAGAATATTATGAGAGAATATTGTGGTAATTTTTAAAATTGAATATTTTAAAAAATTAAAAAATTTATAAAAATTCAAAATATTTTTTGTATTAGATAGATTAAATTTTAAATTTTGTGGGAGTATAAGGATTAAATTTTAAATCCGTGTAAGTATAGGGATTAAATCTCAAATTTCATATGAGTACAAAATCATTTGCATAATTTAACAACTGATTTTATTAATCATAATTGACACATCAGCAAATCAATATCTTGTCATTAAAGCCAATACCATGTTAACAAAGTCAACGATCACATCAATATTTTTAATGGCAAAAAATTGATAGAATTAATAATTTGACTAATATTATCAAATCAAAATAATATGATAATTAAATTAATTTGAATTATAGTACAATGATTAAATTTTAAATTTTCACAAAGTATAGGAACCTTTGGCATAAGTTAACCTAATCTAATATGTTATGATTTACAGATTCTTAGGCTCTTGTATTTCTTGCTTTTGTCATTTTTTCCGTAATGTGTCATGTACAATGGTCATCAGCATCACTCATCAGAAACAAGCATTTCAAGCAAAAAGAAACAATAATATGCTACCAGAATACAAACAATGCCTAAAAAATTATCATGTCATGCATTTTTGAGCAGTCATTCAAAGATTAGAAAAATTGTTTAGTTCCTGAAAAGCCATCTGCCTTAATGTACATCCATCAAATTTAGTCCAGAAACTATAGGAACAAAGCATCTGTATCTATTCCCCATGAAGACAGAATGTAGCCCTCATAACTTATAAAAGGTATGCATCTGTTAACATTTTAAGCACCAAAAACAATTCAAACACTTGCAAATCAGCAAAGAAAGATGGCAATTAAGTATGTAGTCTCACTTACATTCATCAGCTCAGTGATTCTGACGCTAGTTGTGGGTGTAGAAGCCGGTGGCATTGCAATCTACTGAGGTCAGAATGGAAATGAAGGCATATTGGCAAAGACGTGTGCCACAGGCATCTATGACTTTGTGGACATAGCATTCCTTCCAACATTCGGAAATGGTCAGACTCCCACGATCAACCTTGATGGTCATTTTGATCCTTACAGCAATGGATGTACTAGCTAGTTTAATCTCTGACATCAAATCATGTCAAGTAAAAGGCATTAAAGTAATACTTTCTCTTGGAGGAGGAGCAGGGAGCTACTACCTTGGCTCATCCATGGATGCTAGACAGTTTGCGACTTTCGACCTATTTGTGGAACAATTTCTTGGGGGGACAATCGTCCTCTCTGCCATTAGGTGATGCAGTCTTGGATGGAATTGATTTTGATATTGAAGGTGGAAGAAACCACCATTGGGATGATCTTTCAAGGTACCTCTCCAGATATACCTGGCAACAGCTCCTCAGTGTCTATTCCCTGATGCTTGGGTTGGGGGGCCCCTTAAGACAGTCCTTTTTTACTATGTTTGGGTACAACTATATAACAACACTCAATGCTAATACACAGCCGGTGATATTGCAAATCTAGAAGATGCATGGAAACGATGGACTACAGATGTTCCTGCTGCCAAAATTTTCTTAGGACTTCCTGCATCACCTGAGGCAGCTGGTAGTGGCTTCATCCTTGTATCAGATCTTACTTCTCAAGTACTTCCTGCCATCAAAGGTTCTGCCTGGTATGGAGGGGTGATGCTGTGGTCTAAGTACTATGATGATCAAAATGGATACAGTTCTGCCATTAAGAATGATGTCTAGAAGAGTTTTTCTCTCTGTTCTATTTGTATTAATGTCTATGTTTAACCGTGTTTTAATGTAATGGAAGTATGTATTCCATGTTTAAACCTCTTCATCTCTTATCAGAGTTGTGAATTCATAAAATAATTAGGTTCTAAACAACAACGCGAACATGGCTATGAAATAATTAAAATATCTCAGCCTACAGCTTGAACTCTTCACTATGTGTGCTTGGACCTTTCATCAATCCAAGAAAAGTTACATGAAATTGCAAACTGCCAATATATGCATAACAAGCCATGTTGGATCATCATGTTCCAAATGGTGAAATGTTTCCCTTTTAAATTTTTAGTACAGTAGCATATGTATGACTGTAAGAGCATGATTTCATCTTCTTGTCACAGATCATTATTGATTCAATAAATTAAGTCAAACAGAAAATAACAGAAAAAGAGGCAAAATTTATGCTACATACTTACGCATAATTTGTATATAGCTTAATATAAACATATATAACACATTCTCTCCTTCCATTCTAAATTCTTGCTAGATCGATAAAAGAAATTTTCTACAATATAAAGAAACTAATTCACAGTAATTCCTTCAAAAAATCAGAACAGATCTTGAATTACAGGACAGTAATCAGCATTTTGATATTAAGTTTATGTAAAAGCTACTAACAAAAATTCGTGTTTGATGAGAAATCATCAGTTCAAGGCTTGGAATAATAAATATTCATTGCATGAATGAGTAAAAACACTTTTTGGACAGTCATAAGAGTTCATCATTACAATACAATCTTTCTGTTAATTACAAACACAAACAGAAGAGTGCTCAATTTTTCTAACAAGAGAGAACAGAAACTAAGCATACAGAGATGGCAATGTTTCCTTGCTAGGACAAGCAATTTTTCTGTCCAATTAGGGAAGAAGCACCATGTCATTTGGTTTGAATTAGGGCATGGATCCTTGAGCAGCAATGCCACATGCAGATGGATTTTGTTTGCCGGCAACAGTAGGCTTCACATTAGAACACTCAGATGTAGCAGGGCTCAGTTCCAATGTAAGAAAGATCAATGTCACCGATCACCACATTTTCACATGGGACTCTGCTGCTACATGCATGTTTGACAGCTAGTTGGGTTGCTCAAGACCCTCGAATGTTGCTGAAGCTAACATCACTGATCTTAACATGTGATGGAGCCTGAAGAATGTGAAAATATTAATTAATTAGCATAGGCACATTACTATTCTAGTTAATATAATTTTTTTGAAAAAAATGTAGGACGAGAGTGAACGTATTTTAGCACTGAGTTGCACTTATTATGTGGGCGGTATCCTTGATGAATGATAACAGGATGCTGTCATTGACCATGATAGTGTCCTCGAAATGCATATCAGCTGCAATGCCTTCCAAAGAAGCTGGCCAAGTTTTCACACTTCTCCATTCATTGTATTGATGAGAGTGCAGTTCACAATAGTGATTCCAACAACAGGTTCATCCTTAGAGTTTCCAAGACTTCCAACACTGATGCCACGGCCAGGTCCGCATGTAACTCTTGAAATAGTAATCTGTTTGCCTCCACCACTAAGAGTGATACAATTGTCACCAGTAGAAATTGTCGAATTGGTAATGTTGATCCCACTTGAATGTCCAAATGAATTCCATCAACGTTGGGGCTTTAGTCTGTAATATTTGCAAAAGTAAGGTTTTTTTCACCCTAGAAGGATAATGTGATGTCCAAGGAGGTTATGTCCCTAACCATGCCATTTGTGATGAAGTTCTGTTAAATTTTCGACCGACAACTTTGTTAGTGCTGTTATTCTTAATTCATATCTGCATTAAAAAATTTAAGTTTTAAAAGCTAGGAGCTTAATGAACTTACAATAGGAACTTTATTGCACCTATCTTTTTCCTTGCAGTCATTTTTCCCAAGCAACCTTTCCATGGCCATCAAGGCTTCCAGCACCAGATAAAGTGAACTGATCTATAAATCGGAAAGTAACCCAGCTAGGCTCGTTGAATTTGTTAGGATCTACCGGGTGGCCTTCAAGTTCCCTCTAACTTGAACTTCAACAGGAGCTTTACATGGACCTTCAAGGGTCCCCAGGATTAACGTATATATCCCTTCAGGAATCACAGCCTTACTTGGAGTTGCCAATGCACAAGCCTCTTTCCAAGCACTCAACAGTGCTAGATATCTACATTGACCTTTGCTCCGTATTTCATTACAACAAAACACCATTACTGGACTGTGTTTTAGCATTAGATGCTATAAGTCATAACAAAAATAGAGCCATCGCGATCAACTTAATTTCCATCCTTTCCTTCTTTCTTCGTTCTTTTCTCTGAAAGTGTTTGAAAGGAAGTTGTGATTCCAACCGAGTCCGAAACCATTTAACAGTGCAAATAAAAAGTTCAGTACCTTATAAAGTCCCAACCACTTATTAGCTAATTTAAGTTCAGTACCACTTCTGTCCTAGACAGGTTAATATTTAACATGGTACCATTTTGTCACTGAAAGGTGCATATTGCCTAGGTTTACCATTAATCGTTAAACCATTGATATAACAACTAGGGGATGTTGGATCAGTGGCTAATATAGGTTTGGTAATTCCATTCTAAAAATGGCAGCTTTCTTTTGTTTTATCATCAGTAGTTTATTTTAAATTGTTAGAAGTGATAAGCATGAGGAGAAAATCAAAGCAAATTGACATATACTTGAAGATGATCCCTGTATTGGTTAAGATTCTTGTTGCATACATACACCAAAGAAATAAGAGTGCTCGAAGAGAGAAGAGTTTGTTGGTGCTCATTCGCAATATTTTAGCTTTTTGATTTGGGAAATGAATAACTACCGTTGTTACTTACAAAGATTTAGGAATGAACTAATCATACTTTTTCTTAATATTAATTTTGATTTGAGAATAAGTGACTGTTGATTTCATGAAAGACAATTCGATACAGTAATCAAAAGATTTGATCAACCTAAGGTGAGTTGATGACAGTATCCATGAACTCTCCATCATCTGTCATGGCCTGCAAGCTTCAATGTCTGCCGTCTGCACTTCCTTCTTCTGCTCCACCATAGACCATTATCTTCCCATCATGCTCGTTCCCTGCCCCACTTTGAATCGCAATTGGCCTTATTCCCCCATCCAAAATCAATACTATAGTAATCAAATTGTGGTTAATCACCTAAGACCAAAAGATTTCTTACTGTGCTTCCAAGGCTTACTATTAATAAAACAGAGCTTTAATTTCCTTCCAAATTTCCAAGAACTTCCTCATCTTTTCCTCACACAGTGATGCAATTAAAAAACTTGTTCATTTGGCATGCCACATTACCTATCCCATGCTCTACAAGCTCGTGCACTTTTATTTGAATTTTTAAGCCAATTAATATAACTCCAATGGAAATTTAATGATCAGTGAGTTTAAAAAACTGTTTATAAATGCACCTTAAAGTCATCTGCCTTGTGATAACCCTAAATTGAAAACTGTAATGGCAACTTAACTCATGCTGCGGAATAAAAGTATTCTCCCAACCAAATGAAGAAAAAAATAATCAAGCAAATGGCAAGTTCCAATATTATGGCACTAGTTTTGGAATTTTGGTTATTATTGCAAGTGGAGAAGTGGCTCTTGATGTTTGATCCAATCAAGGTGAATAATTGTAAAGCAATATGACATTGCATTCAAGTCTGGCTTTGACACCTAGCATCGCTGCCATGAACTTATCAAATTTGGTCAATTTTGCCATGATGCATTAGTCAAATGAACTCTAAAAAATTCTAAATTCAAAAGTAATGATACAACTGTGATTTTATCAAAGAGTTCTCAAATATGGAATGAGTACTCTTTTGTTAGCAATGTTTCACCTAATCTTTCTCCTAGCAAAGAATGATGATTATTCTATCAATATGAATACAAATCATAATAATATTAGTACTTCAGTTCTAAAGATTTTGGTAACATTGTTCTGAAGCTTCCACTGTTTTCATGTACGCTCAAGGGCCAATTAAAAGCTCCAAAATTTATATACTACAAGCAATATACCTGCACGATATCGCGGGTTAAAATTTTTTTACTTTAATATCTCTTCTTTATCAATATTTTTTATTACAAATTCATCTGATTAAAAAAATAAAAAAAAAGCTAGAGGTAAGAAAAAAACAAATGGGGATGAATATGACAATTTTGCCTGCTCTTATTTTTCTCATGAAAATTATCTCAATTAAAGAAAAGGTGAAAAGGCAAAAAAAAAAAGAATAAAGAAATAAAAAGGCTCATAAATTAAATTAAAGTATCAAATAATCACTTTATTAATATAATATATATAACAAAATTAATAATAAGATAGATACTTTTATATATATCTCAAAATTGATGAGGACAAAACACTTTAAAAAAAATGACATGTTCCTACTTAACCTCAATCTAACAAAATTCACCCTATTATCCAATTGGGATGGATCAAATTTGTCGATATAAATTGCTTTGACATCTCTATCAATCCATACCATTTGTTGTAAAATTTATCCATTTAAAAAAAAAAAAAGCTAAGTAGAGTTGTGAGGTAGATATCTCAATTGGCCTCCCTTTTCTAATAAAATTAATTTAATAAAAAAATAAAAAAATAAAAAATAAAAATATTAAATTAAGGTATTAAATAATGATTTTACTAACATAATATACATATAAGTATAAAATTAAATGAAATAATGAAAATAAGATTATGTAAATAATTTTTTTTAAAAAAGATTAAAAATAAAAAATAAATCACGACGAGCTTTCATAATATAATATTTTATTTAATAAAAGTATTAAATTATTAATATAATAATATATAAATTTAAAATGAAATCAATAATTAAAAATATAATTATATATATATAACTTGAAACATGATAGAAGATTTTTAACTTTCATTCGATCTAATCGTGATTTTAAAAATAGAAAACTATCGATTTGAGACCAAAATTTTGAAATAAAAGGCACATATTAGATCAAGCTGAATTGAAATCCATGAGATATAAATTATTTTGTCGTTTCTACATTCATTGATTTTTTTTAAATTAATATAAATTAAAAAAGCTAAAATTTTTAACAAAAGATAAAGGAAATGACAAATAATAAAAAAAAAAGATAAATTGAATGACATGTGGATCATTAACTTGAGGCATTAAATAATAATTTTATTAATATATAAATATAAATATATAATTAAATGAAATAATAAAACATATATTTATATATATTTGAACAAGATGAAACACTATAAACTAGTATTTGCCTTGATTTGAATTTTGAAAAAAAAAATTCGATTCAATCTCAATTTTTTTCAAAAAATATATCTATTAAATCCAAACAAACTGAAATTTATCAAATACAAGTGTTTTCTTATATATACCTATATTGACATTTTCTAAAGAATTTTTTACCATTTTCTTTTGCTGAGAAATGTTTCTAATTAAAAAAATTAAAAACAAAAAAAAAAAGAAATTAGACATCATGTATATGCATTCATTGTTTTCAATACACAAGATCTGATTTAAAAAAAAAAAAGAAGAAAAAAACTTTAAAAAAAGAAAAAAAAGGAAGAAAATTAAGTTTCTAGTTGACATCAACAATGACGAACTTTTATCAAAAACTTTATATAATGAATTAAAAAAAAAAATAAAAAAAAAATAGAGAAAGGACCAAAAAAGGAAAAAAAAATTCAGATGTGATGCCAACACATCCCCTAGTATAATTTTTTTTTTAATTATCAAACCAAAGAAAAAGAAAAAATTAGAAAGGATAAAAACATATATTTTTAATAATAATTGATGAGTCCATATTAAAAAATATTTATTAAATATATAAAGTTAACAAAAAATAAAAAAATGAAAAAAAAATCAAATGACTTGATATGTTGTATACCCTTTATATGAATCAAGTCTCATAAAAATATATAGATAAAAAATGATTTATCAATTACATAAAATAATAAAAAGAAAAAAGAAAAAGAAAAAAAGAAAAAAAAAAGAGAGAAAAAAAAGAACATATAGTGTAGTACTCTTAATAACAAGTGAGTTTAAAAAATATTAAAACAAAAAATTTTTAATTTTTAAAAAAATTGAAAAAGGAAGAAATAGAAAAAAAATGAATAAATAGGTCTCACAAAGAGAAAAAATCTTTTAAAAAATATATTGATTTCTTTTCAAAATTATAAAAATAAAAAAATGTGAGTCCCACACAAAAAATTTATTAAAAAAAAAGCCTCACACTTTTTAAAAAATTTTAAAAAATAAAAAATATGAGTCCTAAAAAAATTTAAAAAGATTAATGTATGGATCTCACTTTAAAAAAAAAAGGGTCAAACTTTTTGAAAAGATAAAAGAAAAAAAAAAAGCTAATGGATTCCACTAGTAATAAACAATATATATATATATATATATATATATAAATCAAGGGATTATAAAATGGTTAATTAAATGGGTAACACATGGCCGTCTCTTGTTGTTGAAATCTGCATATCAATAAATAGGATTCTTCTTTCACAATTTTATTGTTCAAAATGAGACTTAATGAACACCACAAAGCAGAAACGAACTTATCTCACTTAGTCATCACTTTAGTGAAAAAACAAACTACTAATTACATGGTCTGTCATAGCTATGAACTCTCCATCGTCTGTCATGGCCAGTAATGTTTTAGGTAAAAAGCAAGCTTCAATGACTGCCCCAATTTGAAACGCAAGTGGAAGTGGCCTTACCCATCCAAAATCAATAATAACATAATCAAAACGAGGTTAACCAAAATCAATACTATAATAATATCCAAAATAAATTATCCCAACCAAAAGAAGAAAAAAATTATAAAGCAATGGCAGTTTCAATGTTTTGAATATCTTGAAGCATGTTTCAACCTCGTTACAATCAAGAAATTTCTGAAGTATTTTGAAGCAAGCACTTGTCTTTTTCTTTTTCTTGGGTTTACCTAACATGGTACTCGACCATCCCAAGTCGTGCTGCTGAAGTTCTAATGTCCTTGAAATCATTTTGAATTGCTGTAAAAATGTGTTGCTTGAGTCTTTTTCTTTTTCTTTAGAGAAGACTTTGTTGGTCACTGCACTGTCTACTTCTTCATAAACAGTAGTAAACTCCACTCATTTTCCTCGATTCTTCCTGGAAAGATTCATAGCATATCCGTGATCTAAAATACTTCTTCACAAATAGAGGCAAAAGGAACAGTCTCAAACACCAACTTGAGATATCTTCCCCTTCCGCCTCCTCCTCATGTTATCGTTACCATCTTCCTCTTCTCCTCCTCCTTCTTCTTCTTCTTCTTCTGCACATAAATATGATTTTTTCTTGAGTTTTAGAGGTGAAGATACCCGCACAAATATCACTTATCATCTACATGATGCTTTAACAAAGAAGGGAATAGTCACTTTCATGGATGATCCAAGGCTTGAGCCTAGGGAAGAAATCTTACAAGAACTCTTGGAAGCAATTCAAGAATCATAGTGTTCACTAATCGTTTTCTCAAAAACATATGCTTTTTCAAGTTTTTGCTTGGAAGAGGTTGTTGAGATTGTTGAACAAAAAAAAAAAAAAAAGAGGGGGCATAAAATTTTTCCAATCTTTTTTTTTGATGTGGATCCATCTGATTTGAGAAAACAAACAGGAAAAGTTGCTGAAGCCTTTGCCAAACATGAAGAGACATACAAGGAAACTAAAGACAAGATCCAAAAGAGGCGAATTGCTTTAACTGAAGTGGCTAATATCAAAGGATGGCATTTAAAAAACAGGTAAATCATTCTTTTCTTGTCTAGTTTTCGTTTTCAATCTCCACAAATTTGATTTTTCTTCTTTTTTGCATTACATGTTATATACTTCAAAAAACATTTTTAAAAAATTTCATTTAAAAAACATAGACTTCATTCTTACTCCTGCTCTGTTTTTCATCTCAAACTGTATTAGGAATAGAATCTTGTCTCTTAAAAATAAAATGACCACCATGTTTCATGTTTTGTTTGAACTAATAAAAAGAAAAAATATGCATTAAGAAATTTCTTTTTGATGAGATTGCGAGTTATAATTTACTCATATATTAACCATTTACGAAAAATAAAATCATAAATAATTTCTTATAAACTTAAAATACATTTGGTAATAATTTTAGTTACTAAGGCTATAAGTACAACGATAGGCTAGGGGCTTTTAACTAGACCTATCCATGAGTTTGGAAAAAAATCATCTTTATCATAATATTTTATATGTTTTAAAATTAAATTTAAATAAAAATAATTCTTATTCCTTAAATAATGATTCGGGTCAAACTCAAACTTAAAAATTCATGATCAAGGCTCAATTTGAGATAGACTTGAACTGCAGATCAAGCATATAACTCAATGTATGACCAAGTCTACTTTAAAGGTATCCTAAATTTATTTGATAAAAGATTATTGTGCTTTTATTTTTTGACTCTTTGATTTCTAGGCTCATTTATCATTATAATCATTTTCATTAGCATTTAATTTCTTAAGAAGAAACTAAATTTAATTTCTCTTTCTATGTTTGAAGACATGAACCAGAATTTATTGGAAACATTGTTAAAAAGATATCAGCAAAATTATGTCAAACATATCCGATAGTTCACGATGAGTTAATTGGAATTAATTCACGTTTGGAAGAGTTGCATTCGAAAATAGACATTGATGAAAAAGATGTCCGCATTATTGGAATTTGTGGCATGGGTGGCAGTAGTAAAACTACTCTTGCAATAGTTGTTTATTTGCAAATGTCACTTCATTTTGAAAGTAAAACCTTTCTTGCTGATGTTCGAGAAGTTTCAGAAAAATGTGGACTCGTTTCTTTACAGAAACAACTTCTTTCGCAACTCTGGTTGGACGAAGGTTTCAATTTATGCAATGTTCATGAAGGGAATGCCATGATTAGTCACAGGCTATCTCACAAGAAGGTTTTTGTTGTTATTGATGAAGTTGATAATATACAACACCTAAAATGCTTGGTTGGAAAGCGTGAGTGGTTCGGTTTAGGGAGTAGAATCATCGTAATAACAAGAGATGAACATTTGCTCCGATCTTATAGAGTGGATGATGTGTATAAGCCTACAACACTGAATGAGAATGAAGCACTTCATCTTTTCAATTTGAAAGCTTTCGATAGTGAAACAATGCCCGAAAATGATTTGATTGAGCTTTCTAAACGTGTAGTGAAATAAGCTGATGGTCTTCGCTTAGCTCTTGAAGTTTTTGGTTCTTTTTTGGGTGGTAGAGATGCAGTTCAATGGAGAGATGCAATCAAAAGACTTAAAGAGCTTGTAACAAAGAAATTATTGAAAGACTTCAAATAAGCTTTGATGGATTAGAAGAAAGGGAGAAGAATATTTTTCTAGATATAGCATGCTTCTTCAAAGGGGAGGAGAAAGATTTTGTAACAAAAGTACTGGATGGTTGTAACTTTTTTCCACATATTGGAATCGATGTTCTCATCAAGAAATCTCTGATAAAAGTTGATAAAAACAACAAATATTTGTGGATGCATGATTTGCTACAAGAGATGGGAAAAAAAATTGTTCAACAAAAATCACCTGATGAACCTAGAAAACCTGATTGACTGTGGAAGGAAAATGATGTTTATCACGTGCTAATGAAAAACACGGTAGGTTAGATGAGAAGAAAAATTGTTCGACAAAAATCACCTGATGAACCTAGAAAACGTCATAGACTGTGGGAGGAAAATGATGTTTATCACATGCTAATAAAAAACACGGTAAGTTATTTCATAAATATTGCATATTTATTTATTTAGAATCTTGACTCTACCCAACATGCTAAATTATATACCAAGAAAAATTATTAGCTAGGTAAGTTACTAGTATGACGTTAAGATTTTGTAATTAAGATAACACCAAAAATTTGAGATTGCATACGAATTTTCTTGAATATATGAAAGAGTAAGACTAAATAATTGCAAATAATAAAAGTAAGACTACTTAAGTGTATGTCTTATTATAGCTTTATAATTTTTTTTATTAAAGTTATAATCATAATTAAGTATTAAATTTCATATAAGAATAAAATAAAAATTGATAATTAGACGAATAAATGAACCTGCATATATAGCTACCAAATCCAATATAAAATTGGATTAAACTCATGTATGATAAACCTTAAACATGAAAGTTCAAAAAAGCATCTTTCTTACTATTGAGACAATGTTTCGTTCGCATTATATTTTTGAAACTAAATTATGGATTTTTTCTATTTAAAATTATCTTGTTAGTTTAAGGAAAGTTTCTTTTAGTTAAAAGCTTTGTGGAGAATTAGCGTGACCATTAACTCTAACTCAAGAAAATATTAAGTATTATGGTCTCTTTTATTTCATCTTCTTATAATTTAGCTATTAATATTTTAAACCATTTACTTTTCGTTGTCTTATGCCTTATTCTTGATTTCTTGGCTACGAACGCAACTGAAGGCATGGTCATCAACAATGAAGGGTACAAAAGCAAACATACACATGTATCATGCCTATATTATATATTATACTTGATCTTGTCTCATTTAATTGAATTATTATTGCTAGAACATATATATTATCGATATTTTGTCCTAGGTTGCATTCTTTTCGCTTTTATTGTAGTTTTTTAGTCGAACTTGAAGTACCAACATTCTTATCCATTACATTCTCTCATCCTGCAATTCTTTAGATTTGAACATGAAACTAATAAAAAAAAAAGTAAAAGGTCATAGATAATCACCTAATAACTACTCAAAATTAAAACATAACCAATAAGAAATGGAAAACACGTGGTAGGAAAATTGATTGTATTAACTAAAAAAGTTGTGTTTTAGAAAGAAGAAAAAAATGATAGATACATGTGAATGTTGATTCTTGCCTTTTGTATGAGTTGAAAGCTTTAATATTTTGAAGCTCATTTTTGTCTTACCCTTGGTTGTCAGGGAGCAGAACAAGACGTTCACTTTGAACGCTGATGCCTTCTTGAAGATGAAAAAATTAAGATTGCTCAAAGTCTTCAATCTCCTAAACTCTCAAGACCTCAAATTTCTTTCAAATGAGTTACGGCTTTTAGAATGGAGTGGATATCCTTTAAGATCCTTGCCTTCAAGCTTCCAACCAGACAATCTTGTTGCACTTCTCCTACCTTATAGCCACATTGAACAAATATGGAAGGGAAACAGAGTAAGAATTACTTCATTTGATGTTTGCCTTTAGAACAGCCAGAGAGATTAAGAGTTTTAAGACATTTCAACTTTCCAAGCTTGATTTTCTTCGATTATCAGATTGCAGGGAGCTTAAATCGTTGCCAGAGCTCCCAAGAAGTATAGGACATGTGACCATAGATGGTTGTGCTTCACTGGAAGTAGTTGCAGATCCAACAACAGTATGCAATTCAACAAAATGGGGATCTATTACTTGTTTTAACTGCTACAAATTGGCTGAGAAAAACAATGCATTAACAATGCTAAAAAAACATCGTAAGGTTGGTACCGCTCTCTCTCTGAATCTCACTCTCTAGGATTTATTGTATTAGTTGCCAAAAAACAAAAGATTTTGTTTACAGGTATTTGTTAATGCAAGACGATTATTCGACATTGTTATACTTGGAAATGAAATCCCAGAATGGTTCCCCCATCAGAGGGATGAATCTTCAATAAAGATATCACTGCCTCCTAACATCAGAATGATAGTCAGTGGATGGGAGTTGCTTTCTGCTGGATTTTCGTCTTTCCCTTCATTGATGATGATGTTTATAGGGAGGACAAATTAATATGTAAAGCAGTTATCCACGGTAGGAATATTCAACAAGTAGATTTGAGTGGCTTTCTTTTGGGAGGAAAATTTTGGCGGCCTGGGGTCGTTAAGGAGCACCTTTGGCTACGTTATTATTCTCGTGACAATATATTTCCATTTGAGTTGGAGGAAAAATGTGGTAAAATTGAGAATTCATTGAGCAAAGATTGGGCAAATCAAGAATGCCATGAAATTGAGTTCTCAATCCAATCCCCTTCAGGTGTCTCATCTGTCAAAGTGAAGAAGTGTGGTGTTCGAATAGTGTATAAGAAAGATTTGGAAGATATGGAAGAAATGCAAGAGCAACACAGCATTCCAACAAATTTTGCAGATCTTGAAGATATCCATCAAGACATTGGTGCTGATGAAGGGTCAACAGGGAATGATGGTGTCCTTGTAAAACGAAAACGTAACGTCTACGAGGAGGCAGCATGAACAAGTGATGAGACTGATAGCCCTGAAGAAAGACCACACCCCAAACGCCTGGAAAAAATTTTAAACATTATAATGGGGAAGAAACATTTTGGTAAACTTCTAAATGCTAATCACCAGACTTGAATGAATCCTTTCATTTATTTGCATGGTATTCAATAAAATAAGACGATTGCACTATTTCCAATAATTTCTTATAAATCTAATTTGTATTATATCTATGTGTTTTTTCTTCAGGTTGAAGGATAATAATTATCAAGTGAAATAAAATAGTTGGGATAAATTTCATAAAAAGGCAAGAAAGGTGAGAAGGTGAAATCTTTTGATGTCGTTTGGAGCGTAATCATCTTAACTTCGTTTTAAAGAGTGTTTCATAATATTTTTTTTAATTGGGAGAAAGAAGATTTGAATCATGCTTTTTGATTTGGTATTTTAAAAAACAAGATCACATATAATGTTTTTTTTTTTTTCCCAAAGGTTATATAGAAATTTCATTTCCCAAAAATCAAATAGGCGAAAGAATTTTAAATTGTGCTACCCGCTAATAAAGAAAACATGAGATAAAGTAGAAGAAAGGTATAAATTAATAAACACAACAATTGTTATTGAAATATCATTTAAATATAAACCACCCAAGTTTAGGATTTCTATTCAAGCTCAAACAATTTATTCTTTAAAGGTATAAATTAATAAACACAACAATTGTTATTGAAATATCATTTAAATATAAACCACCCAAGTTTAGGATTTCTATTCAAGCTCAAACAATTTATTCTTTAATTTTTTTGACAAGCATGTGTTGCTGAAGTCCCCCCATAATGTTCTTGAAACCCTTACGTAATTCAGTTTCAATAAATTAAAAGAAAGCAAAAACAACTATGTTAAAAAAATGACATTACACTGTACACAGCCTACTAAAATTCTTCATTTCTTTGGACAAAACCCAACCGCCCACCCTTTTTTTTTCTCTTTCTTTATTTTTTTTTTATTAAACTAGCCTCTCATTGGTCACCACTCACCACTTTGTCAACTTTAGTACTTTACCCCATAGGCAATAGACAATAGCTATCTTCCTTAAAAAAATAGTCAACACGGCAGCCTACTCTGTTCTCACCTTCTTGGATTCTTCCTGGAAAGAGCTCATAGCAGATTCTTCCTGTAACCCAAACGGCGTGCTTTCATACGTATTATAGAGATTCATTTGAAAATAAAAGGTTGGGAAATGTAAAGAGAAAACGTTGACTGTTGAGAGATGTTTGTTTCTTCCCTTTGAGATTGATCTGTTATTGCGGATATTGGGCTGTTTTTCTGATAAATAGAAGCAAAAGGAACTGTCTCAAACACCAGATTAAGATATCTTCCTCTTCCACCTCCTCCTTAATGTCGTCGTTGACATCATCATCATCATCATCATCATCTTCTTCTCCTTCTTCTTCTTCTCTTAGACAGAAATATGATGTTTTCTTGAGTTTTAGAGGTGAAGATACCCGCAAAAATTTCACTGATCATCTATTTGCTGCTTTAAAAAGGAATGGAATCATCACTTTCAAGGATAATCCAAAGGTTGAGGCTGGAGAAGAAATCGCACCAGAACTCTTGAAAGCAATTCAAGAATCATGGTGTTCACTAATCGTTTTCTCAGAAACATATGCCTTTTCAGGCTGGTGCTTGGATGAGCTTGCCGAGATTTTTCAACAGAGAAAAAAAATGAGGCATAAAATTTTCCCAATTTTTTATGATGTGGAACCATCTGATTTGGGAAAACAAACAGGAAGAGTTGCTGAAGCCTTTGCCAAACATGAAGAGAGATACAAGGGAACTAAAGACAAGATCCAAAGGTGGCGAACTGCTCTAACTGAAGTGGCTAATATCAAAGGATGGCATTTAAATAACAGGTAACTCGTTCTTTCCTTGTCTAGTTTTTATTTTTAATCACCGCAAAAATTTTTTTTTTTGGATTACATGTTATATACTTCAAAAAACATTTTCAATATTGTGTTTTATTGTTGAATTTCATTTAAAAAAACATGGACTTCATTCTTATTCCTGCTCTGTTTTTATCCCAAATTGTATTGGAACAAAATCTTGTCTCTTAAAAATAAAGTAATAAAGTGACCACCACGTTTCATGTTTTGTTTGAAATAATAAAAAATATATATGTATTAAAAAAGTTCCTTTTATGAGATTGCGGGTTATAATTTACTTATATATTAAACCTTGAAGTACTCAAAATACTTTAATCAAACCCTTATACTATTATATCATCTAAATAAGTCCATCAACTTTTATTTTCTATTATCAAAATCTATGACATGTTGACATATTTGAACATATGTGGACAATGATATAGCAAAAGAACGTACACTTGTGTAAAAATAAAAAGATTTAAAAAAAAAATGATCGAATAAAAAATTTTATTAATTGATATCATAATTAAAAATAATTATAAAAATATATAAAATTAATAAAACTAAAATATCTAAATTCATGTGAAAATGAATAAAAATGATTAATTATTTGATCATGGCCTAAAATAATTAATAAAAAATGTATATATGTAAAATTAATAAAAAGATCCACATTCATAAAAGAATAAAAATGATTTTAATTTCTTTTTTATTAATTTTCATATAAATATAATATTTCATTTTTATTAAATTTCTATATAGATATTTCTTTTTTATTACTAAATGATAATAATTATTTATTAATAAATAATATTTATATTTTAATGAACATAATAAATTATTATTATTATTTATTAATAAATATTTATCATATTTATTAAAATATAAATATTATTTATTAATAAATCATAATTATTTATTAATAAATAATAATTATTTATTAAAATGTAAATGTTATTTTTATTTTAATTATTATATATTATATATATCATGTTTATTATTTATTATATTTATTAAAATATTATTAAAATTATTAATTTTTATTATAAAATTAATAAAAATAATAATTATAATTATAAAATTATTAGTTTTATTAATTTTATTAATTTTTTATAATTATTTTTAATTAAGGTATCAATTAATATAATTTATTGTTAGATCATCTGTTTTGAAATTTTTTTATTTTTAAACATGTGTACTTTTTTTACGATGTCATTGTCTATGTCAATATATCATTAATATAAGGGTAAATGGGTTTTAATATTAGAAAGTAAGAGTTGGAGAGTTTATTTAAATGTCGTAATAGTATAAGGGCTTAATTAAATCATTTTGAATACTTCAAGGATTTTTTTTTTCATATTTTAGCCTCAAGCATTTTTGAAAAATAAAATCATAATTAATTTCTTATAAACTTGAAACACATTTGGTGATGATTTCAGTTACTAAAGCTATAAGTACAACAATAGCCTAGAGGTTTTTAAATAGTTTTATCCATGAGTCGAGTTTAAGTTTAATTATTGTTTAAAATCTCTTACCCAAGGCAAGCCTTGTTATTGTTCAAAAAATTTAAAAATATTGCAAAAATTATCTTTGTATTAATATTTTTATATTTTTTAAAATTAAATTTAAATAAAAAAATTCTTATTTATTAAACAGTGAATCGAGTCAAACTCGAATATAAAAATTTATTATCAAAGCTCAATTTGATATAAGCCCAACCCGCAAGTAAAGTAGATGGCTCAATATATGACCAAGTCTATTTTAAAGGTATCCTAAATTTTTTTGATAAAAGATTATTGTGCTCATATTTTTTTATTCTTTAATTTCTAAGCTCATTTATTGTCATAATCATTTCCATTAGCATTTAATTTCTTAAGTTAAAACTAAATTTAATTTCTCTTTCTGTGTTTGAAGACATGAATCAGAATTTATTGGAGAGATTGTTAAAAAGATATCAGCAAAATTATGTCAAACATATCCAGTTGTTCATGAAGAGTTGATTGGAATTAATTCGCGTTTGGAAGAGTTGCATTCAAAAATAGACATTGGTGAAGACGATGTTCGCATTATTGGAATTTGTGGTAAGGGCGGCATTGGTAAAACTACTCTTGCAAAAGTTGTTTATTCTCAAATGTCACCTCATTTTGAAGGTAAAAGCTTTCTAGTTGATGTTCGAGAAGTTTTCAGAAAAATGTGAACTTGTTTCTTTACAGAAACAACTTCTTTCTCAAATTTTGTCGGAAGAAGATTTCAATTTATTCAATGTTCATGAAGGGAATGCCATGATTAGTCATAGGCTGTCTCACAAGAAGGTTCTTGTTGTTATTGACAATGTTGATAACTTTCAACACTTAAAAAGCTTGGTTGGAAGGCGTGATTGGTTCGGTTTAGAGAGCAGAATTATTGTAACAACAAGAGATGAACATTTGCTTCAATCCTACAGAGTGGATGATGTGTATAAGCCTACAACATTGGATGTTGATGAAGCACTTCATCTTTTCTATTTGAAAGCTTTCGATAGTGATACAGTGCCGAAATATGATTTGGTAGAGCTTTCTAAATCTGTTGTGGAATATGCCGATGGTCTTCCCTTAGCTCTTGAAGTTTTTGGTTCTTTTGTGTACGGTAGAGATGCAACTCAATGGAGAAGTGCAATTGAAAGACTTAAAAGAGAGAGTAACGAAGAAATTCATGATAGACTTCGAATAAGCTTTGATGGATTAACAGAATCAGAAAAGAATATTTTTTTAGATTTAGCATGCTTCTTCAAAGGGATGGAGAAAGATTTTGTAATAAAAGTACTAGATGGTTGTGACTTTTTCCCACATATTGGAATCGATGATCTCATTAAGAAATCTCTTATAAAGGTTGACGAATACTACAAATATTTTTGGATGCACGACTTGCTACAAGAGATGGGAAGAAAATTTGTTCGACAAAATTCTCTTGATGAACCTGGAAAACGTTGTAGATTGTGGGAGAAAAATGATGTCTATCATGTGCTAACAAGAAACACGGTAAGTCATTCCATAAATGTTGCATATTTATTAATTTATTTAGAATCTCGACTCTACATGGTAAATTATATACCAAGAAAAATTATTAGCTAGATAAGTCATTAGTATGATGTTAAAATTTTTTTAGATAGTTTTTTAGATAAATTATGAATTTTATCTATTTAAATTTATTGTGTTAATTTAAATAAAATCAAACTAATTTAATTTAGTTTAAAATGTTATTGAGAATTAGCCTAACCATTTAAATCTAATGCCAGAAATTTTTAGCATTGTCTCCTTTTACTTCGTTCCTCTTATAATTTAGCTATTAATTTTTTTACACCATTCATTTTGTGTCTTATCCTTCACTTTTGATTTTCAGGCCACGGAAGCAATTGAAGTCATGATCATCGACGATGAAGGGTAAAAAAAACTCATACACATTTATCTATGTATTCTTGACTTATTAAATTGAGCCGTGGTTGCTAGATCATATGTATTATTAATATTTTGTCTTAGGTTACACCCTTTTCTTGTCGTAGTTTTTTAATAAAGTCAAAATTATATCATTTATCATCTATTTATATATAAAAGTGTAAATTTTAAAAATATTAAAAGTAATTAATTAAAATTAATATTTTTGTGAATTTTTAAATTAATAAATTTATCCTTAAATATATAGTTTTTATTAATTTATTTAAGTTTAATTTAAATTAATTAAAATTAAAAATAAAATTTCTATGAAATTAAACAGCTTAAAATTTTAAAACTTTAATTCCAAAGTGTTAAAAATAATTGATTAAAATATCCATAGTAAATTTTTCTTAAGTTTTAATTTAAATGAACTTTCTTTTTATTATTAGACCTTTTTATAATTCAACTCAAAAAGAGCTAAATGTGATTGATTAAAATGTTAAAAGTGATTGATTGAAATACTATTAATAAATTTTTTATAAAATTTAATTTCAATGGATTTTCATTTTTTATTGTTAGCTTTTTTTATAACTAAACTTATATTAAGACAGAAAAATGATTTTTCATATAAGATACAAATAATACAAATAGAATTAGATCAAAGATTCTTATATGGAATTTATGTTTTTAATTGTTGTAAAAACAATTGCACATGTAGTTTCTATTGATAAATAATTTTATTAAAGATAATCATAATTAAATCACTGAAGTATCTTTTTATTTTTTCTTTTTATTTTTGTTTTAATTGATTTACTAAATATATCTGTGTGTTAAAGATTTTATTGTTTACTTTACAAGTTTATCATTTGATCATCAACAATATAATTAAATTTTTTAATCCCTTGAAATAATTTTTTAAAATAATGAAAAGTCATAGGTAAACTACTCAAAACTAAAGCATAAACAATAAGAAATTAAAATCATGTGGCAATTGTGCCAATAGAAAGAGTGTCTTAAAAATTTTGATTGTATTAACTAAAAATGTTTAATGTTTCCAAAAAAAGAAAAAAAATGATAGGTACACCTGAATATTGATTCTTGCTTTCTATAGGTGTTGAAGGTTTTGTTTATTTGAAACCCATTTTTGTTTTACCCTTATTTTTCAGGGAACAGAAAAGGAGGTTCACTTTGAGTGTTGATGCCTTCTCGAAGATGACAAAATTAAGATTGCTTAAAGTCTTTTATCTACCAAATTCTCATGATTTTGAATTTCTTTTGGATGATCAGTCAAGGCTTTCAAATAGGAGTGGATATCCTTCCAGATCCTCATCTTCAAGCTTCCAACAAGACAACCTTGCATTAAGATTATTCAAAGTCTTTCATCGACCAAATTCTCAAGATCTCAATTATCTTTCTGAAAAATTACAGCTTTTAGATTGGAGTGGATATCTTTTCAGATCATTGCCTCCAAGCTTCCAACCAGACAATCTTGTTGCACTGCTCCTACCTTATAGCCGCATTGAACGACCATGGAAGGAAACCAACGTAAGAAACACTTCATTAATTTGATGTTTGTCTTTTAGCTTATTTGAGATTAATTATAAAATGTTTGAATAAGATATGAAAATAACAATAAAACGAAGAGTTTTCTATTGTTTTATCTTTTCTCTCTAATTTATTATTGTTTTCAACAGCCTTTATCTAAATTGAAATTCGTCGATCTTAAAGGCTCCAAAAACTTGATCATTGAACATAACCAATGATATTTAACATCAATGTGCTTTGTTCTAACATGGTACATGGTATTCTTACTCAAATCTAAAGCACTCTGGCTATCACAAAATACCACATACTCTTTTTGATTCAACCTCAATTCAAGAAGAAAACGTTTCATCCAAAGCATTTCTTTACATGCTTCAGTTGCTACAATATACTCAGTCTCTGTAGTTGACAAAGCAACACACTTTTACAACTTAGATTGCTAAGATACAGCTCCTCATGCAAAAGTGAACAAATACCCTGAAGTAGATTTCCTACTATCAAGATCGCCTGTCATGTCAGCATCCGTAAACCCTTCTAGAATTGGTTGTGAAACTCCATAAGTCAAGCACATTTTTTAGGTACCCCTCAAATATCTAAAAATCCATTTCAATGCTTCCCATTGAACCTTTCCCAGATTAAAAAGAAATCTGCTCTCTACACCAACTGCATGAGTAATGTCAAGCCTAGTACAAACCATAAGATACATTAAAAAATCGACTGCAGAAGAATAAGGAATACTAGACATAGCTAGTCTCTTCCTTAGACACTGGACAAGATTTCTTACTTAGATGAAAATGGTTGGCAAATAGACTGCTAACTGATTTAGCATGTGGCATGTTGAATCTACCAAGCACTCATTCAACATACTCTCCCTGTGACAACCACAGCTTTTCAACTCTCCTATCCCGGATAATGTCCATACCAAGAATCTACTTTGCTGGACTTAAATCCTTCATATCAAAGGACTTAGACAATTCTTTTTTCAACCTGCAAACCATACTAGCATCTTGTCCTACATTCAACATATCATTAATATATAATAATAGGATAATAAAGTTACCATTAGGAAATTATTTAACATACACACAAGAATCCATTGTTGTTCTTTTATAGCTATGACTCACCATAAAACAATCAAACTTCTTGTACCACTGTTATGAAGCTTGTTTCAAGCCATACAAGTTTTTTTTCAATTTACAAACTAAGTGCTCTTTTCCTTTCACTGTAAAACCCTCAAGCTGATTCATACAAATGTCCTCCTGCAAATCATCATGCAAAAATGTAGTTTTAACATCAAGTTGCTCAAACTCAAGATTCAAACTAGCTGCTAATCTCAATACCACTCAAATAGAACTCATCTTTACAACTGGAGCAAAAATCTCATCAAAATCGATGCCTGATTTCTGAGAAAAACCTTTTACTACCAATCGAGCTTTATACCTCACTAGTTTATCACCATCCTTTTTCAACTTGAACACCCATTTATTCTTTAATGGCCTCTTCCCTGTTGAAAGTTTGACAAGATCATAAGTACCATTCTTTCACAATGACTGCATCTTTTCTTTCATTGCTTTTAACCAGTGCTTTTTATCCATAGTAGCCTGCACATCTTGGAAGCTTTCTAGCTCCTTTTTACTGGTAACTAAAATAAAATATAAACTTCGATACCTGGTAGATGACCTGCGCTCTCTAATAGATCTCTTGGGCTGAGACTCTACATCACTTGGTGTCAAAGGTAGCTCCTCCTACTCAACACTCTCAGGTAGAGAGGATTGCTCCCTCTGTTCAAAACTAATTGCATCTGGCTCATTACAAATTGTGGCTGGCTCATTCATATCCCCAAGTTTTATTTCTTGCTCATTTTCACTATCTGTGGCTCTTTCTTGTGGAATTTTTATTGGTGTTGAAACATCGCACTCAACAGTAACCCATGTAGTCTTCTCATTTTTTTCAAAGTTTGCTATGGTTTCTTTTTCATGAAAGACCACATCTCTGCTTCTGACTGTCTTTCTCTTTACTGGATCCCATATCCTATAGTGAAATTCCTCATCACCATATCTTACAAACACATACTGTGTGGCTTTACTGTCAAGCTTTGATCTCTGCTCTTTCAGCACATGCATGAATGCTTTACACCTAAAAACTTTCAAATGAAAGTATGAAGTATCTTTTTCTGTCCACATTTTTTTTGGAATGTCAAAGCCCAAAGGAACTGATAGTGACTTGTTAAGTAAATAATAAGCTGTGTTGACTGCTTCACCCCAGAATGGCTTTGGTAATTTTATCATCCTCAACATACATCTAACTTTTTTCACAATGGTGAGATTCATTCTTTCAGCTATACCATTATGTTGCGGTGTTCCAGGTTCTGTCATCTCATCCCTGATCCCATGCTTTGAACAATACTCTTCAAAGCATTTAGATGTATATTTCTCACCATTATCAGTTCGAATACACTTTAAGGGTAACCCTGTCATCCTTTCAACTATGGCATGAAATTTTTTAAAATACTGTAGTACCAGACTTTTGTATTTCAACATATACACCCAAGTCTTACGTGAAGCATCATCAATAAAAATAACAAAATATCTGCTACCACCTAATGACTCAACCTCAATGGGACCACATACGTCAGAATAAATTAATTCTAATCTATTTTTTTTTTCTAAGAACTTTTACAAAAAAAAAACTCTATGATGCTTACCAAACAAACAATAATCACATGAATCGAAAGACATACCTTTGGTCAAGGAAATAAGAGATTGCCTTGCCAAAACCTATAACCGCTTTTCACTCATGTGTGCTAGCCTCCTATGCCACAAGTTTGCTGAAGCATAATTTTCAATGGCATTTACCTGGTTACCATTCAATTGCATCCATGTCTTATACATTATGCAGTATAGTTTTTCCCTTGCAACTATCATAGATCTTTTGAGAAGTTTCCACTGTCCATTCTTGTCGTCTTTCATATCCCTCCTTATCAAGGACATTAATAGCAAGCAAATTCATTCTCATATTTGAAATGTGTCTGACATCCCTCAAGTCAACATGCAGCCTGTACTAGTTTGTACAACAATATCACCAATCTCAATAATCTGCGACACACTTTTGTTTTCCATTTTGGTACAACCAAAGTCTTTTACTTTGTAAGTTGTAAACAACTCTCTTTTAGGAACACAATGATATGCCGCTTTTGTATCAACTATCCACTCAATGCCGGGATCACTAACATGATTACAATCACCATGTGTACAAATCAAAGTAACTGAGTCACTATCTAAATTCACTGCTGTAACATTACCATCATCTGAACTCTTGTCTTTCTCATCTTTTCACTCTTGCTTTAAGATTTTACAGTTTCATTTTATATGACTTGCTTTACCACAATAGAAACACTTCACTTTACCTCTAGACTTAGATCTATGTTTAGACTTACCAAGGCCTTTTGAGTCCTGATCTCTGTCGATGTTTTTACCCTTGTTCTCTATGACCAGAGCTTGATTCTCAGAGTCTACATCTTTTCGCCTTGTTTCTTCATTAAGCATACTGTCCTTTACCATCTTCAATGTCACCTTATAATCAGGAGTTGAATTAAGAACAGTCATAACTAGAGTATTCTAACTGTCTGGCAATGAACCCAAAAGAAATAACGCCTTCATTTCATCATTCATCTTAAGCTCTATAGTAGTCATCCGATTAAATATATCTTGAAAATCACTCAAGTGCTATGTAACAGATCGTCCATCCCTGTACTGTAAAGTTGCAAGCTTTTTAATAAGTATAACTTTATTCATACTTGTTTTTCTCTCATATAATGCTGCCAATTTTTCTCAAACAATGTGAGCATCTGACTCCTGCGTTACACGAGGGAACACGCTGATATCAACTCATTTTTTGATTGTAGCCAACGTCTTTCTACCTAGCTTCTTCCAGCTTTCATATTTCATATCTGCTGGTTTAGCCGAATCACCCAATACTGGCTCACACAAATCTTTGTAGTATAAATGATCCTCCATCATAGGCTTCCAAATTGAATAATTCGATATTATCAATTTTATGATGGAACCTGTATCACCCTCCATGATCTCAAACAAAATTTACTTCTATCCTAGGTTGCTTTTGTATCGATGTCTCAAAATAACCCTCGCTCTGATACCACTTGTTGCGCTTGAAGCAATAATCACAACAATACAGAAGCAATAGACAACAATCAATAATAAAAAATGCAGGAAAAATAAAGCACACCAAGATTTACATGAAAAACCCTCCAATGGAGAGGGAAAAAACCACGGACCACCAGAAAAATCTTCACTATCAAATAATAAGTATACAAAGTTCTTCTCTAGCTAAAACTAGAGCTAATCAACAACTAGAGAAACAATTGGAGAAATCTCACCAAATAAGTGACTCTGCAAATACACCATGGATTTGTTCCTAGAGAGCTTCAAATCTGATCTTCACCGTTCAGAATGTAGAACTCTGAATCATAAACCTCCTGACAAGGTTCTAACTCAATCGGACCACGGATCGACTTCCGTTCAACCAACTCTCCCTTCTTATTTTTCTCTCTGCTTTTTTTGACTTTTCTTTTTTCTCTACTTAGTTTTCGACACCCACTTAAAACAACCCTACCTCTTTTTTATTAAGTAGCTAGGGCTCTGTGTAAAATGAAAGATCAAGGCCCATGGCCTTTACTTGGTCCAAAACCACTTACATGAGATTAACCCTATTTTTCTAACAACTTTCTAGAATTTATTGTATTAGTTACCAAATAACGGGAGATTTTTTTTTTACAGGTATTTGCAAATTCAAGAAGATCATTCGACATTGTTATACCTGGAAGTGAAATCCCAGAATGCTTCCTCCATCAGAGGGATGAATCTTCAATAAAGATACCACTGCCTCCTAATATTACGAATGATAGTCAGTGGATGGGAGTTGCTTTCTGTTGTGTTTTTGTCTCTGCCTTCACTAATGAGGATGTTTATTGGAAGGATCGTATAAAGTGTAAAGTATTTATCCATGGTAGAGGTATTCAAAAAGTCTATCCTACTTGTTTTTTCTCGGGAAGAGAATATAATCGGCCTTGGTACATGAAGGAGCACCTTTGGCTACATTATTGTTCCCGTGGCCAGATACTTGAGTTTTGTGGTGAAACCGAGAATTCATCAACCACAGATTGGGCAAATCAAGAATGCAATGAAATTGAGTTCTCAATCAAAACCACTCAAGATTTCAAAGTGAAGTGTGGGGTTCGAATAGCGTATGAGAAAGATTTGGAAGAGGTGGAAGAAATACAAGAGCAACACAGCATTCCAACAAATTGTGCAGATCTCGACGACATCCATCAAGACATTGGTGGTGATGAAGGGTCAACAGGAAACGGTGGTGTGCTTGTAAAACGAAAACGTAACATCTATGGGGAGGCAGCAGGACCTAGTGATCAGTGTGACAGCCCTGAAGAAAGACCACACCCCAAACGCCTGGAAAAAATTTTAAACTTTATAATGGGGAAGAAACATTTTGGTAAACTTCTAACTACTAATCATTAGACTTGAATGAATCCTTTCATTTATTTGCATGCTATTTAATGAAATAAGAGGATTGCACTATTTTCTATAATTTCTTAAAAATCTAATTTGCATTATATCTATATGTTTTTTTGTTCCAGTTGAACGATAATAATTATCAGGTGAAATAAAGTAATTGGGACAAACTCCATAAAAAAGCGAGAAAGGTGAGCAGTTGAAATTTTTTGACATCGTTTGGTGCATAATCATCTTATCTTTACTTTAAAGAGTGTTTCAACAAAATAAAATGTTTTTTTTTTTTTTAAATTTGGAGAAAGAAGATTCGAATCTTGCTTTTTATTAGTATTTTTCAAAACAAAATCATATGTGATGATTTTTTCCCAAGGATTATATAGAAATTTCATTTCCCAAAAATCAAGTAGGCAAACGAATTATAAACTGTGCTGCTTGCTAATAAAGAAAAAATGAGATAAAGTAGAACAAAGGTATAAATTAATAAATGCAACAATAGATATTAAAATATAATTTAAATATAAACCAACCAGGATTTGCTTTCAAGCTTGAACAAATTATTCTTTGTGTTTTTTTTTTTTTTTTTTTACAAAAAATCTTGTAACTTAGAAGTAAAAGAAAGAATTATATATGTTGATATTTAAAATTCAGATTCATCAGATACCACATTTTAAGAATAACTATTTAATTAAATAAATTAAGTTAAATTTTGAATTCTTATTCCCATCGTCCTTGTAAGGAGCTTACCACAGATGAACCAAATTTCACTATTGGCTACTAAATTCTAATAAATCTTATTAAAGCTTCTTATTGATGGCAATCAACGTAGAAGTTGGATTAAGATTAGATTGTGACAGAATTCATGAACTCAGGCCTGTAATGTTTCAGGTAAAAAGCAAGCTTCAATATCCACCACACACTGTTATCTTTCCATCATGCTTTTTCCCACCCCCACTTCGCATTGCAATTTCCCTTCCCCATTCAAAATCAATGCTATAATAATCAAACCAAGGTGAACCACCCAAGACCAAGACCAGAGGATTGCTTATACTACTTGCTAGGCTTAAACTAGAGCCAATCATTTATTTTTAGATAAGTGAAGCTGTTCTCCATGCTTTCAGTGTATATAAACCACAATTTACTCTGAACTTGATTAAGGGAAATAAACTTTTTTTGTCCCTCATTCACCAAACATATGAATGAAAGCAAACGCTCACATTACAACCGTCAGAGAAGACATTCTAGAGAAGCAAATGCCTGATATTTTCAGTTAATCCTTTTAGTAATCAAGAAGATTATTAAAAAAAGCCAAAAAAAAAAAGGACAATGGAGAAAGTTGCAAAATTTTCCAATTTACAATATTGAAACTATATGTAAGCATCCTATGAACAAAAGCATATGACACTCAACTCGATTCTAAACTACTTGATAAGAAAAACAAACTACTTTGAATATTTATGAATTAAACCATTCTAGTCAAGTTTCAACTTTTAATTTAAAAAATGAGTTCATATTGCAGACTTCGGCATATTATCGATTTGATTATTTTGACATTTAGGGAGAGTAGGAATTTCTCACAATCACTGACTCCAAGTAACATAAATTCTTTCATAAGCATATTTACATATCCAGCCACACAATCCTTAAACTTCTGTGAAAAGCTCTTCTCACCTTCATCGACATCTTGAACACCACCTTTTACCATGCAACCTACCTGAGCACCATCCATGTATGCTTTACATGCCACAAGAATATCATGACAACGCCTGTAGAAATGCCCCAAAATAAAGTCTTCAAAATGCTGCTGCAAACATGATTTTTTTAGAATTTTAAGCCAAAGAGAAGAAATGGTAATTATACATTCTAACTCGAATTGTGGAACAAAAATTTCCCTATATTATCATCAATATCAGTAACTTAATGCAAGTGATTAGTGCCACACTCCAGCTTAAAAGTTAATGGAAGATCAATGATTTCTTTTTTTGACCTTTCGTACGGCCGACCCCAAAATTATGATATATAAGGCTTAGTTTGTCGTTGTTGTTGTTGGAAAGATAAAAAAAATTAGTTCTTTCAACTTACCTTTGGAGGTCTCCTCATTGAGTAGATCATTTTCTTCAATGACAAGATAAATGTATCCTCATTGTATTGCAGGGACAATAATTCACCTTTTGATGTGTCACTATGATGTGCCAAACCAGGTTCATTAAAGTAAGGCTTCTGATTCAAGATTAGAGCCTGAATAGATACAGAACTTGGAGCATGGTTGACATACCAGGTATCCAATTCTCATTCTCATTACCAGAGCAGGTGTTAAGAAGACTAAGACATACTTTCCTACAACTATACAAATTTGGATTGAGTCGAACTCCACCAGAATGATAGTAAACATGCTAAAACAGGTGGTTTCCTAGTCATCAAACCAAACATGTATACCAGAAGATGTTATCATACAAGATGCAAGATAATACTTCAAATTCATAACCCTCATTTACATACTGGTGGTACTTTAGGATAGCTAGCACGGAAGAAAACATCAAAGAAGAAGAGACCATCATGGTAGGGAGTGCCCTCTGCTCCTATAATTACGGCCCTTAAGAGATTCATTCTTGATTCGTAAAACCTAACAAAAATAGTATCTGTTGAAACAAAAACAAAATGAGATAAAGTAAGAAACAATATTATTTGCACATTTCATTGGCCAAAGAGGAAATTGTTACAATCACAGTGGAAGATCTCAGCTGTTAATATTGCATCCAAAACTTAATGTGCATTTTGAGCTACAATTCAAGTTTGCAGCATTCGCTAAACAACAGATTTATTGAAATGTGATTGATAAAAGAAAGAACAAGTTATCAAATGAAAATTTTCTCGGAGAAGGATATAATGATTAAAACTCACCCAGTAAATCTTTCTCAATATTTTCCACTCCTCCTGTATCTTCTTTGGTGGCTGTCACAAATAGAATTACTAAAGACCAATTTCATTGGTTGAAACATAGGAATATCACAACAAAGAAAAGGAAGAGCTTAATATATCCAGAATGTTAGTCACCTGCTTTGTTGAAGCATCAGTGGAAGCATAGCAATGGTCTGAAAAATCTTCAACAGTATCAAACTGTCTAAATAGTTAAATCTTACTAAGGATATCTTCTTCATTTACATTTCTCTTATTTCTGATATCTACCACTTTCTTGCAGAGTTATGTATGCGGCATCAACTGGATCAGGAAAACTTAATAGATATTATGCTTATAGAAACTATATTTCGGTTTCATTAGTGGTGGCCACCAAGACATGGATGGTTGCTCATCCACAGTGTGATTTAGTGCATCTACAGTCTTAGGAAAATTTGAATGCAACAAACTACTAGCACCAATTTGCTTCTGTATAGCAGAATTAAAATGATCACAAAAAGCTGGAGTTACTGCATGATGGAGCATCATTGCATCAGAGTGACTCACATTACTACCATTAGTTAACCACCAGTCTGGAGAGCCTAAAACAAATTCCAAAATGGAAGATTTTGACTATTCCATCTATGTTGCAAAGTAGCTGACTTAGATAAACCTGTGGAAATAACAAAGGTGAAGACATCCTTGCTTCTCCAGGAGAATGACTCAAAAGACCCGTTGGGGTCTGGAAACTTGAATGACTAACTGAAGCTGCCTTCTTGTTGATAAGAACAGTCTCTGATAACTATAACGAAAGAGATTGGTCATTTGCATCAACAGTCGATGAAATGTTTCCATAAGAAGTTTTCTTTTTACTCTCCGAAAAATCTGCAAACCAAGGGATGGATGCCTCTACTCCAGCAGGAATATCAACATTATCAAAATGTCCTTGCAACATGGCGAGGTAATAGTTATAAAAAAAACTCATCATTGTAAGCCAAATCACAATCTAGGTTAAATATATTATGTGATCCTTGGGTAGAATTCTTAGAAGGTTCAACCTTATTTATTGGACCAAGAGATTTAGCCACAAAGTCCTGTATAGAAAATGGGGAAAAGTAAACAACCAAATTATCGGGCCAAATGTGCATTAAATTTGATGCCTAGGCACAATAAACAGAAATCACTACAAAAACACTCTAATCTCTCAGATACCTCAGATTGAACAGTACCATAAACACCAGAGCTACTTTTAACAGACTTCCCTTTGTCCCTTACATCAACTCTCTCGTGAAGGACCATTATATCAGTCAAATCTTCATCTTTATCAACATCAATTACTTCATGAATAACAACCTGCCAATACATGAAACATAAATTTCCTAGTAACGCATGAGATAAGGATGATTTTTCTCAGAGCAAAAAGAGTGATATAGGAAACCAGTTAACAAAACAAAACTTGATAAAGAATCATTTAAAGAATGTGAGGCTTTGCTAAAACCATGTTTGTCTCTATTTTTAACAAGGCACGCCTATTGCATGGAAAAATAGTATCTGAAAGTGGGTTTTGGTTCATGGATAAATATGAGTTCAAGTGATAACACATGCTCATTAATCACCGACTTCTTTACCAAGCACGCCAACTGCATGGACAAATAGTATGGTTGTTTTAAACCCCTTCAGGGGCCAAAGAAGGACCCATTTTCGCAAACTGTTCATTAGGGCACCTCCAAGCAATTGTCCCCTAACAAATAAGGGCAGAAGGAACATAACAGTCATCACAGTTGCCCCAACAACTACTCCCTTCTATTATTAGTTCAAAGACCAAATTTCAACAACCAAATTTCAAAGTGAAAAAAAAAAAAAAACCTAAATATAGAATAAAATTGGCAACTTTACGCCAACAACAAGTCCCAACCCACAGAGATAAGTGAACTCCAAAGTTTTCAATATGAAAATCAAATTTAAGTCCTTTAAGCCGTAATAAAGCAATACTAATAATTATCCAAGCAAAAATAAAATCAATACAACTCCAAAATGGAACGATCAATCAAATTCCAATAACAAAAGTAATAGCCAAAGCGATCACTTTATTTATTAGAACTCAACATTCAAAGAAATGATATTTCTATAAAAATGAAGTTAAATGAACAAAAGGAGGAGGGAGGAAATTTTTGAAAAAGAAAAGAAATGAGTTTTCTGGGGGATGATCTGTTTTTGTTTTGACTTAAAAGAGCGAGGAATCTCGATCACTTCGGGGTCCATGAAGGAACTATAATTCGAAGAAGAAGAAGAAAACACTGGTTCCCTGATTGGACAGTGAGAATTTAAGAAATGTCATCAAAGAACCCCAAAAGAGGTCAAATCTTTTCTTTACTTCTTAATGATAGTTTTAATGGGAGTGGATAATAAACAAATAGATGTGTATCATTATTTTATTTATTTATATTAAATTTAAATAATTTTTCATTTATATCAAATTCATATAGTTATAAATATATAATTAATGAATTTAAATAAAAAATTTATTATCCGGATTTAGATATAAATAATATCCTTTGATATCCAATATCCAAATTCGTTTTAACTCTTAATAAATGGTAATAAATATCTAAATCTATATATGAATTCGTTATTTATTTACATATATAAAATATAAAAATTTTATGCTTATAAAGGTTTGAGATCTTAAAAAATAAAATTTATTTATTATTAATTAAGAATGAATTTGAATTTTAAATTAAAATTTTGTTTATTTTATATTTAAAGAAAAAATTTAAATAAATGAATATTTTAATAAATTCAAATATTTAAAAAGATAATATTTATTTAAATTAATTTAGATTTGGACAGTGATATTAAATTTAAATAAATTCAAATATTATAAATATTAAATGAATTCAAATACAAATATCTCAAAAATAATTGATATCTTTTCTGTTGTCATTTTTCAATGCATAAAAAGAATTCTTTTTAAGTCGAAAGAAAATATGTTCTGCATAAATAAGAATGAAAAAATAAAACAATAAAAAATAAAAACCTTTTAAGCAATGGTAGACCAGTGGGCTGTGGCAGTCTTTGGGCCTACAAAAGGGATAATAGACCTAGACTTAATATCTTTTGGGCTGAATTCTCCAAAAAGAAAACTAAGATTAGATTTTGGCTCAATAAAATTGAACAATTATCAATGGCCTAATAGATAATTAGGAGATGGAAGGAGCAGTTGGGTAGGTCAACAATCTAAAATACGATATTATATGAAAATGAAACAAATAAAAAATACAAAAATGATATAATATAAAATTTTAATCAAAATCATATATGAGTTTAATAAAATCAAAAAATATATTTATTTATATTTTTGTGTTGACAAAAATTGTGGCACGTAATTTTTTGTAAAACACAATTCGAATACATGATTTTGTTAGTATTTTATATGATACAAATATATGAATTATTAAGTCTAGATTAGGGAGTTTAATTTATTTTTAAAATAAAATTACTTTGAATACAAAGCTTAGCCTAATTGATTCATATAAATATCTTTAAAAAATAGCATTAAGTAGATTTTTTTGTCAACATAACATCCAATAAGTTTAAAATTTAAATTCCTACAATTGCAATCTCTTATCCTGTCTTACGACATCTTTTGTATTAAAATAAAATTTCTTGAAAAAAAACATAAAACTTAAAAAAAATCATGTGTAACCAAAAAAAAAAAAACAGAGATTTAGGAAAGCTAACTCGAGTTTTGTTTCAAACCAATAATAAAGTTCTGAAGATCATATCAACGTGAGCTGGTTTGGTCTTTTGGTTTTGTTATGTGTTCTTCTTCCATTTATTAAAGACCAATCATTGTCATAAAATATATGCTTTAATGTGCAAGTTACCTTTCAAAGGGTGAAGGAAAGTGAACCCTCAATTTTACCACTTCATTGTTGGCAAGTTTTCCTTTACCATAGCCATCACACCATTGCCTATTTTGTTGATGGGTTACTTATCTGTACCAAGAACCTAATTTTGACAATTTTTTAATTTATTTTTCATATATAGTTTAAATTAAATTTCACTTCATTTTGTAATTGATTAATTATTTTTCAATTTTATATATACTAATGTAAACCATTTTTAAATTTGGTTGTCAGATATTGATTTTTGGTTTCTAGAACTAAAGAATCTAACATTTTATCAACAAATCACATGATTATATCGGCGTACACATAGATAAACTTTTATTTTTGACCAAAAATATAAATAGATTGCAAACCAAGATATTATTCATCAAAATTTAAAATGGATTTATTTTTTATACAATCCTATAGAAAAATTGACATAGGCATGTAAGGTGAAGAAAGAAAAGGAAAAGACAGTAGTGCAGAGGACAACCATGATTTTCTCTATGCTACTTGTGGACAAAAAGCTTGAAAACATGTATGTAAGGCTATGCTCTGTTTGTCAACAAAAGAGATTTCAAAATAAAGTTGGCTAATCGAAAAAGCAATTGCTATACGAAAAAAAAAACCAGCACCACCACCAAGAAGGCTTTTGCTTGCAAGTATTAGCAATCCACCTCAAAAGAAAACTATGAAGAGAAATTGGAGTTTTCATTCAAGCTCTTTCTTTCGTCTTTGATTGTATTCACATTTTCTTCCATTTATTTTTGCAACAAATAGAAATAAACTCAAATTAAGCTTCCCTCATTCGGGAAAAAAATGAATTATTCTTTCTTAAAGGGAAAAACATGATATCATATTAGGTCAAAATTAATCATAAAAGTCAATTAAATAACATTAGATATCAAACTAAATCAGGCATAGAATTTTTAAACTGGACAAATAATGTTGATAAATGTCTTATTAAAGGATATTTTGAAAATTAATTAATTATTAAGTAAAGAAATGTCAATTTTTTTAATTCAATCCATCGATGTATATTTAAAATAATAATTTAATATATTCAAACTTAGTTGAGTTTTCAATTTAATGTAAAATTAATTAATTTTTAAGTAAAACTTTTTTTTTTTTACCTTTTTCAATTGCTTTCACCAAGCTTTTGATCAATCAAGAATAAATGAATTTATATTTTTTAAGTATACGAACCAAACTAGAGAAATTCCCCATCAATCTTTCAAAGGGAGATGCCTAACATTTGGATGGTCACTATTTAATGTATTTATGCCTAAGTGCATTTGGATATAAATACAAAAAATACTTTGAAAAAGTAAAATTTATTAAAATATATTTACTATTATGCATGTGATATAAAATCATACAAAGAAGATAATTTTTTCTCATTTTATAAATTTTATCTCGTTAAATTCATAATTCAAACTTAAAACATTTAAAATAAAATTTTAAACTGTTATGGTTGAAACTTTTTCTTTAAGATTTTCCTAACTTTAGTTTACCAAATCATGTTTCAAGCATCTACGAAATTTCAAATCAATCTTGAAAAGAAATTCTCCTAGAAGAATCCTAAAATGAGAAAGATAATAACATCTTCTTTTTAATATATATATATATATATATATCATCTCTCTTTTTTGATAAAGAAAAATAAAATTGACAAAAGAAATTACAAGAAAATGGATATTTAGACACTCTATTTTATAATGAGTGAAAATATCATTCCGAAATATTGAAACATGCTATTTATAGTAGTTGCTTAATTGAATTTTTTAATATTGTATACAATGATAACTTTTATCGTTGTGAATTCCTCTACTATTGTAACGACAACAAAAGATTGTTGCAAAGACATTTTTTATTTGTAACGATTTTCATTGTCGTTAGTTAGGTTATTTTTTAATATTTTATATAATGACAAAAAAATTTGTTATGAAAAATTTTATTGTATTTGTAGCGACAACAAAAAGTTGCTGTGAAAACATTTTTTTATTTGTAACAATATTTCAAAATCATTACTTAAGTTATTATTTAATATTTTATACAATGACAAAAAGTTGTTCCAAAAAATTTTATTGTATTTGTAACGATAATAATAAGTTGTTGTAAAAACTTATTTTATGTGCAACCATTTTTCAATGTTGTTACTTAAGTTAGTTTTTAATATTTTATACAATAACAAAAATTGTTATTATGAAAACTTTTATCATATTTATAATGATAAAAATTTAATGTTGGGAAAACTTATTTTATTTGCAATAATTTTTCAATGTCGTTGCTTAATTTATTTTTTAATATTTTATACAATGACGAAAAAAAATTTTATGAAAATTTTTATCATATTTGTAATGATTGAAAATTATTGTTGCAAAAATTATTTTATTTGCAATAATTTTTTGATGTTGTTGCCTAATTTTTTTTAATATTTTATACAATGATGAATGTAGACACCGATTTTATCTGGGTATATTGTTTTATTTCAGTTTAATATTAATAATTTTAATAATAATAATAATAAATTATATTTAAAAAATATATATATAATAATAAAAAAAGGGAAAAAGAGACAAAAACCAGAGGGTTGGTATGGTGCCGGTGCCACCCCTATCCAGCCCCCTGTCCAGCCACCAAACTGGATAGCCACCCTACCACGCCTATAACCACCATCTATCCCCCTATTTGAAGCTCTTTAAAACCCTCAGCCTCTTCCCCTTCAGACTCTCCATCGGACACCCGCTCTCAAAAACCTACGAGTAGATCTTCGAAACCTCCAGACATACTGCCCTCAGCACCCTCTCGTTTCGAGCCCAAACACTAAGCTAAACCTCTCCCTTCAACAACCCCAAATAGAACTCATACCAACCACAAAAAAAAAACAAATAGAAAAATAGAAACAAAAAAACAAAGACAAACAGTCCTCCCCGTAGGGAGGAACCCAACACCAAAAAAGGTACTTGCAACAAAAAATAACATCAGTTTTGGTTTTACAAAAAAAAAAAAAAAGAGAAGACTGAAAGCTTTGAGCTCTAATCTATGTCGATCAGGGCAATTTATGGTAAAACGGGCACCAGATCTGAAAAGATCACGATAAGGTGAACATTTAAGAAAGTTTTATGTTTTTCGACCACCGGCGACGGCCCACCAATGGTCGGCACGGCAGCACAGACGTCGAAAGTCAAACGCCGAATAGGCCACAGAGCTCCCTTAAGAGCTCTACAATTTTTTTTTTTGGGCAAAAAAAGGGCAGAATGAATGAAACAAAAATTGATCTTATATAGAGGGCTGAGACTCAAAATGACGTCGTTTAGGGAAAGACCCAAAATGACGTCGTTTTAGCCAAGGAGGATCCGCGCGTGAACCCGAATCTAACCCGAGATCCATGCAAACCGACCCACTAACCCGTTTCAGTCAGCCTTGAACCGATCCAGACGAACCGCTAGTGAACCGATCGAACCGGTCTGAACCACTGGACTACCCGAACCGCTGATTGAACCGTCAAACCGGTCAGACCGATTTAGACCAGCGTTGATCGGACTGTTGACCGGTCCGGTTTAGGTAAAAAAAATTTTTTTTTGAATTTTCTAATTTTTTATATATTATTATTTTTATTATTTTAAGTATTTTTTTTATATTGATGCATGATAAATTCTTAAATTTATTAGAATAAATATTTAATTGTTTTAATAATAATAAAAATAAAAATAAGTAAGATAATAATTAAAAATATATATTAAAAATGCTCAAAAAAATAATTTTTATTATTTTTCATGCCTAGATGTTGGAGGGAATAAAAACATTTTCCTAAAAATAATTTTGCCTAAATGTTGGAGAATTATTATTAATAAATTTTCATAAAAAAATAAATATATGACAAATTATTGATTAAGTTTCAAAAATCACTAAAATCGAACTTGCTTCAAAAATCCACCTAGATGTTGGAGATTTTTAGAGATGTTCGCATTTTCTTAAAAACGAAACCTCAATTTTTAAAACCAAAACCCTAGGATTCTAAAACTCCTAAAATCCAAAATCCCTTAAATCTAAACCTCTTAAAATCCGAAACCCTAAAACCTTTAAACCCTTAAATCCAAACCCCATAAAATTCAAAACCCTAAAATTTCAACCTTTAAATCCAGACCCCAAAATTCAAAACCCCTAAAATCCAAAACCCTAAAATCTGAATCTTCAAAATCTTGAAACTTTAACCTTTAAAACCTTTACTCAAGCCCTTACTCAAAACATTATGAAAATTTTAAGGACACATGTGAAAATCTCATTTGAAGTAATTTGTTCTCGAATGCCGCCTAGATGATGGGGTATTTAGGAAACTTTATTTCGTTAAGTTTTTTCACTTGAATTCTTAATTCGCATTAATAATAAGATTAACAAATAAAAAGTATAATAGTAAATTGGGATCTTAAATATAAATAGTCGCACCTAAGCTCTGCCTAGATATTAGAGAGTCGGGGTGGTCTCATTATACTTAAGAACCTAACTTTTAAATTGCATTTCATTTTACATGACATTCATTAGCATACATACGTTAGCGTGTTATCATCGATAATTGTATGCATTATTCTCTCTTTAATTTATTGTTTGAATATAAAATATTTTATAATAAAAAAGAATAATACTTTTTTTAAAAAATTTGTGATATTATAAAATAAAATAGAAATAATAGTCCGAAGGAAATAATTCTTGGTACTCTGCTTAGATGTTGGAGAGTCACTAAAAATTATCTTCTATAAAGATTGTTATTTCATTTTAAGGATTATCATATTAAATCTTAAACGAAAAGAGTTATTTTAAAATTCTGCCTAGATGTTGAAAAAATTTAAAATAATTCTATAACTTTAAGATTTTCTCAATATTCATAAATAAAGAGCTTTAGCAAAATTTTATTTTTCCAAATGAAGAGAATTAGTGTTAAATTCAAATTGAAACTATTTTTATCCAACACCGAAAATAGCGCATAATTAAATGATACCAATTTATGGGCATTATGGGGGTGCTAATCCTTCCCCACACGTAACCGACTCTCGGACCCAACCTAGTTTTTCGTATATCGAAATTTATCTTTCTGATAAACTTTAAACTCACTTTTATAGTTTTATTAAAAAGATAAATTTTTGGGTAGCCAATCACATCCTAACAAAGATTGGTGGCGACTCCCCTTTTATTTTTCTCGATTTTAAAACTCTTTTACCTCTGACGGTCCCAAAACTGTTATGACAATGAAAAAGTTATTACAAAAATTTTTATCATCTTTCTAATGATAAAAAATTATTGCTGTGAAAACTTATTTTATTTATAATGTCATTACTTAATTTATTTTTAAAAAATTTTATACAACAACAAAAATATTGTTACAAAAAATTTTATTATATTTATAATGATAAAAAATTATTGTTGAGAAAACATATTTTATTTGCAACAATTTTTCATTGTCGTTACTTAATTTATTTCTTAAAAATTTTATACAATGATAAATTTGATCGTTGTGAATTCCTATTATATTCGTAATGGTAAAAAAATTGTTATGAAAACTTATTTTATTTGCAATAATTTTTCAATGTTGTTGTTTAATTTATTTTTTTAATATTTTCTAAAATGAAAAAATAATTGTTAAGGAAATTTTTTTAATATTTGTAACGATAAAAAATTATTGTTGTAATATGGTATAACATTAGCAATGATTTTTCATAATCGATACTTTATTAATTTTTAAAAATATTTTACGTAACAATAATTTTTATCATTGTAAATTCCTATTGTATTCGTAATAACAAACAAATTTGTTGTGATATTTAGTTATATTTCCAACGACTTTACAATATCATTGCTTAATCAAAATTTTAATATTTTATGAGATAAAAAATTTGTTGCCAATTTTTAATCATATTTATAATGAAAAAAATTAGTTCCTGTATGATGAAATGAAAAAATTATTTTATGTAATATAATATATTTCTTCTCATTAATTATAAGAATGAAATAAATTTTGCTAGAAAAGTTTTACGTGAGGTTTGCTAGGAAAACTGCTTTTTCTCTTTTTGTTGCAGATTTTATAAAACAAGTGGATAAGAGCAAAGTAATTCATTGCAAAGAAGCCTATATAAATACAAAATGAAAATACCCCACATCCAGCAAGGCCCTCAACCCCACTCCAAAAGCAATGTTTCCTGTAACCACCACTCAAATCACTATTACCTCAACCTTAATTTTAATAATGGACAAATAAATTTTTGTCTAAAACAAAGAAAAATAAGAAAAGAAGAATTACTGTCCCTAGCCTCCTGGCCTAGTGACCAAGGAGTGCTAAAAGCGGACATTGAGGTCTAGATTTCGATCCTCCTTCCTACCCGACCCTTTGCACTCAAAAAATATAAAAAAAGAAAAGAAGAATTACTAGAAGAAGAGTTGACAATTTGTCAACTTGATGGATGTCTTACCCATAAACAAATCTAATCTTATGATTGATTATTTTATCTTTTTATTAGATATGTAAGTAGAGTTTTATTAATATATTTTTTATATTTCGTTGGTTAAAAGAAAGATTTTCAAAAAATTAATAAGAAATTTAAAGCGGTAGCTCCGAATTCTACCTATTTACGTGGCTTTTGTATATTATTTTCCTTAAGTCTTAACTCCACTTATCTCACTAAAAAAAAAATAGAATTACTTAATTTTGCACAACTTATTTTAAAATATAATAGTTATAATTATAATTATAAAAACTCTTATTTTATGATTTTTTAAAATAATTTATTATATTCTAATTTTTTTATTTATAAATCAAAATACTTTATTCACATTTCGTAGTTAAATTTTGAATTAATATGAATATTTAAAATAGTTTTCATTAAAATATCTATAAAATTCATTGACATACATACTATAAATACATATAATGAAAAAATATCTTATATGAAATTAACATAATAATTTAATTTAATTAGAAAAATAGTGATGAACATTTTAATTATTTTTTTTATAATGTATAATTATTAAGGGAAGATGATTAAAACCTAACTTTTTGAGCATGGATAAATATACTTTATACAATCAAATCAAATATAAGTGAAATAATTAAAATAACTAATTAAACTAAAATAATATAATAATTAGCAATTAATATTTATCAACTCATAAAAAAATTCAATTAATAATAACATCAACATTATAGAAATTATATAAAAAAATTACTAATTATTTTAAAATGATTATTCATGATTACATGCATAAAAATACAAAACAATAAATTCACTAATTAACAACTCACATTTTCTCTCAAACTTTCAACTAAACTATCCAAAAAAATTTTAAAATATTAAAATTCTAATCAATCATTTGCTTTTCCCTCTCAAATTTTCACTGAAATAAGAAAAAAAGAAAGCAAAATATAATTTTAAGTTTTAGGTGGCACACGTGAACAGTTCCCAAAAGCTTTCAAAACTCTCACCTAAATTTTAAAATAAAAAAGAACAAATAAATAAAAATTCTACTATTGGTTCAGTTGAACCAAAACCTATCAAACCTTTCCCACTTACGTCTCTCAAAATTCATGTCTGTTTATCGTTCACTCTAACTCTCTCTTTCTTTAAAAATCCATCAATGGCGAGGCCTCTCTCACTCATCAGCACACTTCTTATGTTCCCTAATCTCTTCTAAGTTCCACTCACACTATCTTTGCCTTCTTCCTCAACCCAAGTGGCTACCCACACTATTAATAAACCCAAACTGTTCCTCCTATCTTGACATTTGGTATAAATGGGCTTCATAAAAAAGAAAAAATCTTTTTTAAAAAATATGTTTGATTTCTTTTTAAAAAACTTATAAAGTATAATAAATTTATAAAAATTCGAAAAGAAAAAAAATGTGAGTTGCACCCATAAAAATAACGATACAAAAACCTCAAACCTTTAAAAAAAAATTTTAAAAATAAAAAGTAATGAACCCTATAAAATACATTTAAAAAAATTTAATGTTTGGATTTCACTTTTTTTTTAAAAAAAAAAAGTGGGTCTCACACCTTTTGAAAAAAAAAAAGAAAAAAGGCTACTGATCTCCACTAAAAAAAAGTGCAACATCTTGAAATTTACATAGCAATAAATAGATTCTCGTTTCACAATTTTATTATTCAAAATGGGACTTGATAGACATCACAAAACAGAAAAGAATTTTCTCTCTTACTCATCACTTATTTATGTAAAACTACCACATGGTCTGTCATGGACATGAACTCTCCGTCTGTCATGGCCAGTAATGTTTTATGTAAAATGCAAGCTTCAATGACTGTCCCCATCATAGATCCTATTGTCTTCCCATCGTGCGTGTTGCCTGCCCCATTTTGAATCGCAAGTGGAAGTGGCCTTATCCATCCAAATCAATACTATAATAATATAATCAAAACGAGGTTAACCACCTAAGACCAAAAAAATTGCTTACTATGCTTCCAAGGCTTTCCTTCCAAATTTCCAAGAAGTTCCTCATCTTTTCCTCAGTGAAGCAATAAACTTGTTCATTTGCCATGCTGCATTACCTATCCTATGCTCTATTAGCTAGTTCGTAGACTTTCATGCGAATTTTTAAGCCAATTAATATAACTCAAACTGGCCAAAAAAATTTTACTCCCTTTGTCTCATTTTTTTTGTCCATTTTTTTGTTGGGATGTCCCAAAATTATGTCTTATCTTTTTCTAACATATAAAATTCTTGTTTTTTAATATTTTAAAATTATTTTTTTGATTTTTTTTCATTTTTTGACATTAAAAATTATGGAATTTTAATTTTATAAAAAAATTTTAATTTTAATATCAAATACATTAAAATCAAAGTATTTTTCTTAAATTCCGTAAAAGTCAATGCAAGATAAACAAATAGGGATGGAGGGAATAATATAACTCAAAGGGAAATTTAATGATAATGAGTTTAAAGAATTGTTAATAAACGCATGTTAAAGTTACTTCCCTTGTGATTACCCTAAATTGAAAACTTTAATGGCAACTTAACTCATGCTTTAATATAAAAGTATTCTCCCAACCAAAACAAGGAAAAAAATAATCAAGCAAATGGCAAGTTTCAATGTTATGCTACTAGTTTTGGGGTTTTGGTTATTATGGCAAGTGGAGAAGTGGCTCTTGATGTATGATCCAATCAAAGTAAATAATTGTGAAGCCAGATGACATTGCATTCAAGATTTGTTACCTATCATTGCTGCCATGAACTTATCAAATTTGGTCAATTTTGCCATGATGCATTAGTAAAATGCACTCTCCAAAATTCTAAATTCAAAAGTAATGATATAGCTGTGATTTCATCAAAGAGTGCTCAAACATGAAATAAGTGCTCTTTAGTTGGCAATGCCTCACCAAGTACTTCTCTTTGGGAAGAATGATGATTATTCTATCAATATGAATAAAAAATAATAAATTATAGTATTAGTAATTCAGTTCCAGAGCGTTTGGTAACAATACTTTGAAGCTTCCACCGTTTTCAGTCTCAAGGGCCAAAAGCTCCAAAATTCATATGCTACTCTCCTGCCACAATTTTATTATATTGTTCAAAATGGGATTTAATAGACACCACAAAAATAAAGCAAAACAACAATGTTTGAAAACAGAAAAAGAAAAAAAAAAACTTGTCTCCCTTAGTCATCACTGAATCAATTTTACCCATAGCAATTCACATAGAGACTTGTTAAAAAAAAAAGGGTTAGGAATTAATGTCAAGGGAAATTGTCAAGAAATGTTTGTTTTTCGTATTTCCTTTGAAAACTAGACTCTTTTGGTCGTTGTCAGCATCAACTTTGAGCAATAGCTATCTTCCTTCATAAACAATGGTAAACACAGCAATCAATTCCCCTCCTCTTCTTCGAATCTTCCTGAAAAGAGCTTCATGGCACATCAATGACCCAAAATATCATCACTATTATATATAGATTCCTTTGAAGAAAAATAAAAAATAAAAAGCATTTTCAAAGTCCTTAAAGTTCTTATTTTTGTTTCAGTTCAAAAATAAAAAGCAAGTTTCGATGTCCATTTTATGTGGTCTAATTATCAAAATATCATTTAAGTTAAATTTATGAACAACTTTATTAAAGATATTTTAATAAATTATTTTCATTATTTTTAAAATTAAAGATTTACTAAAAATATCTTTTATAAAATTTATTTAAAGCATTTTAATCACCTACCTTTAATATTTTGGAATTTATATTTTTATTATAGTATGATATTTATAAAACCCCACATTACACGTTAACATTGCTTTAAGTTAATAAGTAGGCAAAAGGTAAAAAATATCCTTGAATTAAAATTCAATAATTATTTAAGTTTTTATTTTTTTAATCAATTAAGTTCTTAAATATTTATTTTTATCAATTGAGTCTTTATTAGAAAAAAAATAATTAACTGTTTTTATCCATTTAAAGATTTAATTAAGTGGAAATAATATTTAAAAATTTAATTGAATAAAAATAAATATTTAAAAATTTAATTAATTTTAAATAAAAAAATTTAGAGTTTGATCGATTATAATAAAATATCATAAATTTAATTGATAAATAATTTTAAGTTAAAAAGAACAAATAAATAAAAATTCTATTTTTGGTTTGGTTGAATCAAAACCCACCAAACCTCTCTCACTTTTGTTTCAAAATGCACCTCAATTTCCTGTTCACTCTAACTCTCTATTTCTCTAAAATTGGCCGGCCAGACCTCCCCCACTCATCACCACACCTCCTATGTCTTCTAGTCTATTCTAATTTTCATTCACACTATCTTTGCCTTCTTCCTCAACACAAGTGGTAACCCACACCATTACTAAAGTCAAGCTCCTCATCCTCCCATCTTGATATTTGACATAAATGGTTCTCACAAAAATTTTTTTTTTTAATTTTTTAATTTCTTTTTAAAAAATTATAAAATATAATAAAACTATAAAAATTCAAAAAAATAAATGAGTTCCATCCAAAAATTAACCAAAAAAAAACTCACACCTTTAAAAAAAAAATTTAAAAAGTAATAGACCCTACAAAAAACATTTTTAAAAAATTTAACGTGTGGATCCCTCCTAAAAAAAGTGGTTCTTGCACCTTTTGAAAATAATAAAAAAAAAAAGCTAATGACCTCCACTAATAAAAAATAAAAAAACAAATGATTATAACATGGCAAACTACGCAACATCTTGAAATCTACATATCAATTGATAGATTCTCCCACAATTTTATTGTTCAAAATAGGACTTGATGGACACCACAAAACAGAAAACAACTTGTCTCTCTTACTCATCATTTATTAAAAAAACAAAAAAACTACTACTTACATGGTTTGTCATCGAGTTCATGTCATGACCAGTAATGTTTTAGGTAAAAAGCAAGCTTCAATGACTATCACCACCATAGATGCGATTGTCTTCCCATCATACGTGTTCCCTGCCCCACTGTGAAGCGGAAGGGGGAGTGGCCTTACCTATCCAAAATCAATTCTATAATAATATAATCAAAACGAGGCTAACCACCAAAGACCAAAAAAATTGCTTACTATGCTTCCAAGGCTTTCCTTCCAAATTTCCAACAAGTTCCTCGTCTTTTTTCTCAGTGAAGCAATAAACTTGTTCATTTGCCATGCCTCATTACCTATCCTATGCTCTACTAGCTAGTTTTTGTACTTTCATGTGAATTTTTAAGCCAATTAATATAACTCAAATGGAAATTTAATGATAATGAGTTTAAAAAACTGTTAATAAATGCATCTTAAACTCACCTTCCTTGTGTTTACCCTAGATTGAAAACTTCAGTGGCAACTTAACTCATGCTGCAGTATAAAAGTATTCTCCCAAACAAAAGAAGAAAAAAAAATCAAGCAAATGGCAAGTTTCAATGTTATGCTACTAGTTTTGGAGTTTTGGTTATTATGGCAAGTGGAGATCAAGTGGCTCTTGATGTTTGATCCAATCAAGTTAAATAGCATTGCTGCCATGATCTTATCAAATTTGGTCAATTTTGTCAAGATGCATTAGTAAAAAACATAGCAATTTGTCTCTCTTAGTCATCACTGAATCAATTTTTACCCATAGCAATTTATGCTTCTTTCTTCGTGGAAAGAGCATCATAGCAGATCTTGACCCAATACACCATTGTCGTAATGGTTTTGTGTCCACTCGATGAATTTGAAAACAAAATAAAAAATAACGGAGTCGCCACCAATCTTTTTTTGGTTAGGTGCAATTGGCCACCCATTAAAACATATCATTTTAATAAAATCTTAAAATTAATTAAAATTTATTAAAAGGATAATTTTAGAGTCTGCGTAACAGTCTGGGTTTAAGAGTAGATTACGTGTGGGGAAGGATTAGCACCCCCACATCGCCCGTTTAAAAATGGTATCAATTAACTACGTGTTATCCTTTGATTTTGATGAAAAATAGTCCCATTTTCGGTGTTTTTTAAAAAATAATTCTTGATTTTTTATTTATTAGAAAAAAAATTTTATTCTTGATAAAAATAAATTAAAACCTTTTTATTGAAAAAATTCTTAAAATGTTCCAATATGTTTGTAACATAAGAAGAACTTTTTCTCACATAGAGATTTCTTAGGCATCTCTTCTCGGAATACCTAAGAAATTTCATCCTTGAAGGTTCGAATTTACTTTTCGTAAAAAATTATGTTGTGCATGCAATGCGGAATGTTACTATGTTGATGCACATATTTTATTCTCCTTTGATAGAAATTTTATTAATTATTTTATTAATATTTATTTTTAATTAAAATTTTGAAGAAAAAGGAATTTTATTATATTAAAGATTTTCTATAAATATTCTAATACATTGGTAATATTTTACAAAAAATTTTCTCACTTTGAGATTTCTTAAAGCATCTATACTTGGAATACTTTTAGAATCCCATCATCAGATAAAATTTCTTTTCTTCTCATTTTTATTACTTATATTTTTAATATATTAATCAATTTTTATTTATTACTTTAAAAAAAGGAAAACTTTTATTGTATTGAAAATTTTTTTATAAATACTCCAATGCACTGATAGTATTTTAAAAAAAATCTTCTCACCTAGAGATTTCGTAGGCATCACTACTCAGAATACTTTTAAATCTCATCGTCGGATTAAAAATTTCCTTTTCCTACATTTTTTATTAGTCTTTATTATTTTAAAAGATTTATTTTAAAGTTAATAAAATTATAAAAAAGTTTTATCATATATTTTACTATTTATTTTTTAATATTTAATATTATAAAATAATAAAATTTTATTTTGGTAAATTTAAACATTTTTTACATGAATAAATATTAAGAATAATAATTAAAATAACAAAAATAATATTTAAAAAAATCTAAAATTTTTTTTTTACCTAAACCGGATTGGTAAACGATCCGATCTACGTGTGATTCGGTTCAGTGGTTCGGGTGCAGTTCAACTTGGTCTAGGCACGGTCTGGTTGGTTCAGCGGTTTGGTACCAGTTCGGTTTGGGTTCAACGATTCGATTTCAGTTCAGTCAGACCAATTAGAGGCTGATAGAGAAGTGGGTGGTGGGTCGGGTGAGTGAATCCCGTATTGGGTCGCGGGTTGACGCGCGGATCCTAGGTGCTTAAAACAACATTGTTTTGGACGTTTATTGAAACGACGTCGCTTTGGCTATTGACAGCTTATATAAAAGCCCAAAATTTTTTTTTTTCGATCATTTCCTTCCCTCTCCAGAAAAAAAAACCTTTTCTTTTTTTTTTTCAGTCAAACACAAGTGCCGATCTGTTACCGTCACCGTCGCCGGTGATCGAAAAAAACCAAAATCACCTAAAATGTTCTACTCAACACCCTAATCACAGATCCAGCCTCCTTTTCGTCAAAAAGAGTCCCCACTTCCCTAGATTTGCTTTCAAAGTTTCGATGAAACTTTTTTTTTGTATTCTAACTCCTTTTTTTTTTTAAATTGACTTTTTTTACCTTCTTTGTGCAGGGGTTTTCGGCATTGGGTTCCTCCCTACAGGGAGGATTGTTGATTTTTTTTTTGGGTTTTTTTTTGCAGAATCTCTTTCATTTTTTTGTAGCTTTTCTTTCTCTATTTTTGATCGACCAGGAGCTTTATTTATAGAGCTCTAGTAGTGCCCTGTGCCTAAGGGAATGGCATAGGGCTAGGCATAGGGGTGAAAGCACGACCCCTATGCCTCTTTTATTTTTTTTTGGCAACATCTGACAGTGGTAGGATTAGGTGATCAGAGAGGTGAGGGGTAAGGCATGGTGAATGATGGGTGGTAGGGTATGGTGGCAATGGTGCCGGGGAAGGCACCACTACCATCCTTAATTTTTTTTTGTTCTTTTTTTATTTTTTTGGTATTTCGTATTATTTTTTATATTTTGTATTTTGTATTTTTTTGTTTGCACAAATTTGATGTCCACAACTACCTTTCTTTGCACATAGCTGATAATCAGTAATATGGCAAAGACAAAGATAACAATTTTGTCCGGAATCCAAATGGATTTTTCTTTTCTTTTTTTTCTCTTTGTTTTTTGAACATAGACTACTCAAAAAGTTTTTTTTAATCGAAAATGCTCCTTTCACTTGAGGCTCGACAACTTTTGAAAATTTAAAATTTAAAAAAGACTTCTCTCAGCAAAGGCTTAATAACTTTAAAAATTTCATCTTGGAAAGGGCTTCTCTTAGCAGAAGCTCCACAACTTTAAATCTCTTTTGGAAAAGCTCATCTCAACAGAGGCTCAACAACTTTAAAATCTATCTTAAAAGGGGCTCATTTCAGTAGAGGCTCAACAACTTTAAAAATTCTCATCTTTTGGAAAAACTCCTCTTAGCATAGGCTCAACAACTTTAAAACTTTCATCTTGAAAAAGGCTCATCGCAACAGAGATTCCATAATTTTAAAATCTCTTTTAGAAAAGCTCCTCTCAACAGAGGCTCAATAACTTTAAAATCTATCTTGAAAAGGGCTCCTCTCAGCAGAGGCTCAACAACTTCAAAATCCATCTTGAAAAGCTCTTCTCAGCAAAGGCTCAACAACTTTAAAAATTCATCTTGAAAAGCTCCTCTCAGCAAAGGCTCAACAACTTTAAAATCTTATCTGTTTTTCAAATCAAGTTCTCATCTTTGAATAAGCAAATTTCTCTCTTTTGAAATCTTTTGTTTGATGTTATTTTTCATTAGGAAATAGAAAGTCTCTGTCCTTATTAAAACTGCTCATGGATGCATGTACTGAGTGCTTTAAATGCAATACATGTATTGTAATCAAAATTATTCATTGTAGTAAAAAAGTTCTCGAAATCTCTCACTTTTTGGCTTATTTTATCAGAATTCTTATATGACCAATATGTTCTTAACATCTAACCATAATATTTTTCTTCTTCAAAAGTCTACAAGATCAATATCTTGTCATGCTTTTCTCATCCTTTTTCATTTGCCTTTGTCAACTTTTAAAAAGTAATGCGAAGATCTTTCATGTTTTTTTTTCTTTTCATCATTTTAAGTCCAAGACTAATAAAATGCAATCACACATTTCTTCTATTCGTATGGTGGACAAAAAATGAGAATACAGGAATGGATAGGTGTTATTTCCAAAAGAAAGATAGCATATTTTATTAGACTGGTAGCAAGCACATGGCAAAGTATTTGAGTTGAAACAAATTTGCTTAAATAATAATCATAAGATAATCATGAACAAAATATTCCTAGATTCTTTATCTAAAACTAAATTAGATGACTTCCTTGATCCTTCAGAGTTCATCAAACTACATTTGCCCCTGTATTGTGGAATGATGCTTCTTCTTCTCATCCAAGCCACCTTTTTCAGGTTTTCAACTTAGATGAGTCATTATTTTTTTATTTTATTTATTTTTTTTCTTTTTTTTTCAAGCAAAATATTTCTTCACAGCATCTGAGTTTATCGGAGTAGGTAAATCACTTCCGTCCATCTCTGCCAAAATCAATGCTCCACCAGAAAAGGCCTTTTTCATCACATACGGGCCTTCCCAATTTGGTGTCCATTTTCTTCGATTATCATGTTGATTTGAAAAGGATCTTTTTTAGCACTAAATTTTTTTCCCTAAAGCAACGGGGAAGGATTTTCTTGTCATGTGCTCTCATCATCCTCTTTTTGATATAATTGACCATGACAAAGTGCTGTAAGTCTTTTTTTTTCAATAAGGTTCAATTGCTTGTAGGAATTTCAAACCCATTCTGCTTCCTCTAATTCTACCTCAATCAGGATGCTTAATAAGGGAATTTCTACTTCGACCGGTAGTACAACTTTCATTTCATATACTAAAGAGAACGGAGTGGCCCTAGTAGATGTTTAGACTGATGTTCTATAAGCATGCAAAGCAAAATACAACTTCTCATGCCAATCTTTATAAGTATCAGTCATTTTTTTCAGGATTCTTTTGATAATCTTATTTACAACCTCTACTGCCCCATTCATCTTTGGACGATATGGTGTCGAATTACGATAATGAATCTTGAACTGAGTGCAAACTTCATTCATCATCTTGCTGTTCAAATTTTTGGCATTATAAAAAATAATCATCTCTGAAAGCCTATATCTGCATATTATCTCTTTTTTTATGAATTGCATACTACAGATCAGTTCACACTAGCGTATGATGCAGTTTCTACCCATTTTGTGAAGTAATCAATCATCACAAAAATGAATCTATGTCCATTTGAAGCTTTTAGAGTGATGGGATCGATGACATCCATACCTCACATAGAGAATGGCCATGAAGGAGCTAAAACATACAATGCTGTTGGAGGGGTATGGATCTTGTCAGCATAGATTTAACACTTATGGTATTTTTTGGCATAATCAATACAATCACTCTTCATTGTCAACCAATAGTATCTAACCTTCATAATTTGTCTAGCTATCATATGACCATTTGCATGTGCCCCACAAACTCCATTATGCACTTCTTTAATAATATTCATTGTTTCAGCTACATTCACATACCTTAAGGGTACTTGATCTTAACCCCTTTTATAGAGAACATCTCAATCAAGAAAGAAACTCATAGCCAACCTTTTAATAGTTCTCTTATCATTTTTTGTTACATGTTTTGGGTATTACTGGCTTTTAATATATTGCATGATGTCATGATACCATGGCTTTCCATCAATTTTTTTTCAACACCTGAACAATGTGCTGGTTCATCCTTCACATCCAGCTTGATGGGTTGAATTTCAGTATTTGCATATATTTTAATCATTGCAGCTAGAATAGCCAGTGCATCAGCAATTTGATTTTTTTTCTAGGCAAATAATCAAATTGGATTTCTTCGAATTGTTTGACCAACTGATAGGTGTACTTATGGTACCATATTAACTTGAAATCTCTGGTTTCCCATTCTCCTCGTAACTGATAGATGACTAGAGCCGAATCTCTAAACACATCTAATACTTTTATTTTCTTTTCAATTGCTGCTTGCAAACCCATAACACAGGCCTCATACTCAACCACATTATTTGTATAATTAAAATTTAACCTGGCTATAATGGGATAATAATGCCCATCAGAAGATATTAAAATTATCCTAATACCATGATCTAAAGCATTAGTAGCTCCATCAAAATACATTCTCCAAGACTCTTCAACAGGTTCATTTTCTTCAATGGCCATCACATCTTCATCAAGGAACTCCAAGTTTATTAGTTCATAATTTTTGGTAGCACGATCAGTAAGGAACTCGGCTATGACACTTTTTTTATAGCTTTTTAAGTCACATAAATGATATCATATTTTGAAAGCATAACTTGCCACTGTGCTATTCTTCCTATCAATGAGGGCTTTTCGAAGATATACTTAATAGGTCCAGCTTTGCTATAAGTCAAGTAGTGTGATAAAACATATATTGTCAAAGCCTTCGAGCTGTCCAAGCCAATGCGCAACACATCTTCTCTAATGGTGAATACTTAGACTCTAATAAGTGAATTTCTTACTCAAGTAGTAAATTGTTCATTCTTTCTTATCAGTTTCATCTTTTTGCCTCAGCACACATCTCATTGAATTTTTATGCACTGTTAAGTACAAGATCAAAGGTTTTTTAGGGATTGACGGCACTAACACAAATGGATTTGACAAGTATTCTTTAATCTTATCAAAAGCTTCTTGGCATTCATCATTCCATTCTCTTGGATCATGTTTTCTGAGAAGCTTGAAAATAGGATCGCACTTGTAGGTGAGTTGAGATATGAAACGAGCAATATAGTTTAATCTCCCTAGGAAACCTCGCATTTTTTTTAGGGTACAAAAAGGAGATAAGTTTTGGATGGCTTGTATCTTATCTGGGTCCACTTTGATTCCTCTTTCATTGACCACAAAGCCCAATAGTTTTCTTGATTTAACACCAAATGTACATTTAGTAGGATTCAACTTCAGCTGAAATCTTCTCAACCTATCAAACAACTTTTTGAGATTGACTACATGATCTTTTCCTTCACGAGATTTCACAATCATATCATCCACATATACCTCTATTTCTTTATGCATCATGTCATGAAAGAGAGTCATTATTGCTTTTTGATAAGTTACACCAGTATTTTTTAACCCAATAGGTATGACTTTGTAATAGAATGTCCCTCACATGATCACAAATGTAGTTTTTTTCATATCATCTCTAGCCATCTTGATCTGATTATAGCCTTAGAAGCCATCCATAAAGGAAAACATAGAATGCCTAGCAGTATTATCCACTAAAGTATCGATGTGAGGTAGAGAAAAGTTATCTTTAGGGCTTACCCTATTCAGATCTCTATAATCGACACACATTCTCACTTTTTCATCCTTCTTAGGAACTGGCACTATATTGGCTACCCATTTAGAATATTTTACCACCTCTAAAAATCTAGCATCAAATTTCTTCTTCACTTCCTCTTTAATTTTCAATAGCATCTCTGGTTTCATGCACCTTAGCTTTGCTGCATCAGCTTACATCTTGGTTTTAAAGGTAACTTGTGCTTTACAATATCAGTGCTGAGTCCTAGCATATCCTGGTAAGTTCACGTGAATACATCTATATATTTTCGGAGCAGCTCTTCTAGCTTCTGTCTTTCAGCTGGTGAAAAAGATATACCAACTTTAACCTCTTTTCTGTTTTCACCATCTCTCAAATTCATTAATTCGATAATTTTTTAGTGGGGTTCAATTGGCTTATCTTCATATTCTATTAATTTTAACAAATCAAGAGGCAGTGTGTAGTTATTTGAATCTTTCTCATTATCAAGTTCATCAACATGAATTAAGTTTTCAAAATCAAATTCGAGATTATTGCCATAATTATCTTCGTGTTCATTGTTTGGGGCCCTGCAAAGGGTAAAATAATAGAAGAAATACGGATGCATCTTCTAAGTCTTTTATTAAAACGACAAACATAAACACACCACAAAAGATCTCTTAATACTTGTAGAAAGTAATTAGGGATTTAAAGTTTCACAGTACATTACTTTTTCAAAGTTTTAAAGATAATAGGTAGCTCTACAACTTTCCAATTATTCAGCTCAAAATCTAAAGGACAAGGGTACATGAACAGCTCTTCACTTCGACTTTTCTTTTCTTCATCATCCACCATTTGAATGGTCAGCTCTGAAAATTCTTCCATGAATCCTGCACTTAGGGTTTCTGATAAATCTAAATAAATATATCCTTCTGAGTGAAAAAAATCATAGAGGTATGGAATAACCATAAGCTCTAACTTTGGCTTATATCACCTAAGATTAGCTATCTTCTTATCTCTTTTCTCATTCACCATTCTTATTCTGTCCCCTCTTGTTGGTTTATATCCCAAGCTAAATCTCTCTCTCTTTTTATATATGGCTAATAGCTTCGTGATTCATTGTAGGTTCTTTTCAAGTCTGACTTCAGAATGCCATCCTATCTTGGTAAGCTGTTTACTACCATTTTAGTTGTCGTAGACAAGTAAGGCAAATACAATTTAGATCCTTCAGCTATATATGTTGCATTAGCAATCTCGAAAGATCTATAAAAGCATTACAGAGCTTCATCTGTTGATTTCATATAAGGAGTGTCTATCGATTGAGTTACCAATAAATCTTCTTCTTCTGCCACATATGTTAGCTTTCTTTCAATAATGAATTTAACTTTTTAATGGAATGAGGATGGAACAGCACCTACCATATGATCCATGGCCTACCCAATAAATAACTATATGAAGGAGAGATATCTATAACTTAAAATTTCACTTTAAAAATGCATGGGCCAATCTGTATGGCACTTTAATATCTTTCAGCATCTTTTTTCTGGTTCTATCAAAGGCTCTCACTATCATATAACTAGGTTTCATTTAAGATCCATCAACAGGGAGTTTTGTCAGAGTAGTCACAGGTATAACATTGATAGATGAGCCATTATCAATCAAATCTTTAGCCAGTATATGACCTTTACATTTTACGATAATGTGAATAGCCTTGGTACTTTCTCTACCTTCAGAAAGAATCTCTTTATCACTAAAAGAGATATAATTTAAAATTATTAGATTGCTAACAAGCTATTTCACATATTCAACAAAAGCATTGTGAGACACATATGCTTGATTTAGCACCTTAAGTAAAGCATTACGATGTGACTCTGAACTGAGCAATAATGACAATAGCGAAATTTTAGTTGATATCTTGTTAAGCTGTTCTACCACGCTATACTCGCTATGTTTTATTAACTTTAGAAATTCATATGCTTTACTCTCATATACTGGCTTCTGACATTCTTTTTTTGAGGCTGCTTCAAGACCACTCTGACTCAAGACCACTTTAACTTTCATTTTTTTCTTCTACTTTGGCTTTCTTCTTTCTAGTTTTTTCTAAAGCCTCTGGGGTATAACACCTTTCACTTCGAGTTATGCCTCCTACACCCGTTATGTTGGCAGTATCTAGGTTGACTACGACATCATAATCATATTTTTAAGGTACTACTTTATCATTCTGATATGAAAAAAGGCCAGGAACTTTTATTGTCACCACTGATCGAAAGATGAACTTTTTTAGCTTCGATGTTGGCTTCTCATCATAATAGATAGTTACTAGTCTACGCATAAACTTATTCTTTGAATTAATGGTAGACACTTCAGCTTTCATCACCTCTTCTCTCTCTTGATAAAACTCTATTCGACCAATATCCATCAATTTTTGGACCTCTTGATGGAATTGGTGATAATTCTCGATAGAATGCCCTAGAACACCTTTGTGATAATTGTAGCTTTTAGTTGAGTTAATCATTTCAGAGTAATTCTGAGGTTCTATTGGCTTCAACATGTTAGTTTTGATCAAGACTTCGAATACCTTAACCATCAGAGTCTTAACTTTATTTATTTTTTCCTTCACGTGACTTATTTGCCCATCAATTAAAGTATTTTATTGATGGTCTGGTATGATTTGGTAGAAGTTTCCATTAATATTTGGAGTCCCTTGTTGGTTGGTATCAAAGTTTAATACCCCTTCACTAATTAATCCTTGCACTTTATGCTTCAAAGCAATACAGTTCTCAATGAAATGACCTGGATTCCTATAGTGATAATCACAATGTGCATTGGGGTCATACCATTTAGGAAACGGAGGTTTCAAGGGTTCAACAATAATAGGAAGAAGTAGATGTTTCTCAATAAGTCGAGGATACAAATCTGTGTATGTCATGGGAATGGGATCGAAAGTGATTTTTTTTGGTATTTCTCAAATCACTATTAGGACTAGGTCTCCATTTTGGTCTAGTAGGTGCAGCAGGACGATTGTAAGTGGGTGTCTGAAAGGATGGCTGAAAACGGGATGGATAAGCTGGTTGTGGTAATGACTGGTATGGTTGATATGAATGAGGGATGGATGTAACATGATTTATGGAAGGGTAATGGGTTTGGTAGACTAGTGTAGGATAAGGTGTGAAACCTTTGAATTGTTGCCCCATATAGTTCACTGCTTGAGCTTCATTCTCTTTCTTTTTAGGAGCTTCACCTTTTCTTACTCCACTTGTCTCTCCTGCATCGAGCTTACCATTCTTTATGGCATTTTTAATGATCTCACCTGATATCACCATCTCCATAAAGTTCTTGGTTGCATTGCCTATCAATCTCTTATAGTATGGTGCTTTCATAGTGTTCACAAATAAAACAGTTATTTTTTTCTTAGTGAGAAGAGGTTAAACTTGTGCAGCCATGTCTCTCCATCTTTGTGCATACTCCTTGAAGTTTTCAGTTGCTTTCTTTTCCATACTTTGTAGAGATAGACGGTCTGGAACCAGATCTGTGACATGCTGATATTGTGTAAGGAATGCCTTTGTAAGCTCTTGCCAAGAATGAATATGAGTCCTATCTAATTGAACATACCATCTAGCTGTAAAACTCATAAGACTATCTTGAAATATGTGCATTAAAAACTTCTTATCATGAGCATATGCTGTCATCTTTCGACAATACATGGTGATATGGGTCATCGAGCATTTTATGCCATCATATTTTTCAAATTCAGGGACCTTAAATTTAGGCAGAATGACCACATTTGAAACTAAACAAAGGTCAGCCGTATCTGTGGAGCCATAAAAATTTATTCCCTCTACAACCCTAAGCCTTTTTTCCAATAACTTCATCTTTTCTAGGGCACTGGTATCTTTCACTTTCTCAGGTGTCTGTATCCTTAACTTTTCTCTTTCCTTGGGATCATCCAAATTAGAAACTAAATTGGCTCAGGTGGTTTTTCCATCATGACAGGATTAAAAAAATTTTGAAATTGTCTTGGAGTAGGTGTGGATGTCATTCCTAGATAAGGATTGGGATATCCATTGGGAGTAAGAATTGACACTCTAGTTCCTTGAGAAGGTTGGGTCGGTCGTGGCTTAAACCTTGAAGGGTAAACAGGATCTACCATATCTGGTGATTGCTCTTGAAAGCTAAGATTTTCTTCCATTGCTTTTCCCTTGTAAAGTTTTCTGAGCATATCCAGTATTGTACTGAGATCCCTTCTTAGTTTTTCTTAAGCTTTCTCAATTCTATCAAATCAACTGGCCTATTCTTTCTCCATGATTCTTGTCTGAGTCTTGGTATTGTATGAATGATGAGTAGGTTGGGTTACAATTTTTTATAGGTGAACTATTCTTGAACCTTTATTACCACAAATTTTTTTTTTATTTTGAAAAAGAAGAAAAAAAGAAAAAAAATTAGAATGCTATGTGTTGAAAATTTTATTTTTTACTTATTTTATGAAAAGTGATGTACATGATGCATGAATGCAAGTGGGAGATATTTGCTCTTGGATGAATTTCAACATTAGAAAATTTTATTGATTCCATACAACTTTTATTACATGAGATTTACCATCCTAGAGTTATATCCATAAAAGCATTTAACTTGTTCATAATGGTCATTCGTCTCATCTAAAAAGTTCACTAGGTGCTGTCTATATTCCCTTATGAGATTGACTTCTCTTCTTAATGTTTTTACCTTTTCAACCATCTCCCATGCTTTCTTCACTGCCTTGCAAACTTGATTAGTCAAGTGTTCTATGTACTGTTGCCTCCCTAAGCTTTTTGCAATCCATCTCATGTGAGCATCCCTTTCTGAATCATATGTGAAGATCCAATCTTTTTCCCTTTTATGTCACTCATCTATTATTGCTGAAATATGGCTCTTGTGATCTTGTAGTTGTATCTCTAACCCTTGGATCACCTGGTGAAGTGATTCTTTTTCATTCAATACTTCGAAGTGCTTTCTTCTCTTTTTTGTGAGCATGACTTTCAACTTTTTCTTTTCATTTTAGCATTCCACCAATCTTGCTAAGGTTATAGAGTATAATCCCTTCCAATTCTAACATTCTTGAGAAATTTTGGTGGTCTCTTCTTGCTTTTCTTGAGCTTTGCTCTTCCATTAGTTCATTCTCTTTTGGAGCTCATCCATTTCATGTTGTTGACTAAGGTAAGACTTGGTGACTTTTCTAGTTTTGAATTGAACTCGTAACCTCCTATTTTCTTGGTATAGATCTTTCAAATAACTATTAGCCAGATCCCGTTCTTTTATAACTTTTTCTAATCTGTTCTTTTGTATCTTTGCTTCATATTTCAATTGCCCTACTTTCTCACGAAGTCTCAAATTTTTTCTTCTTATTTTTTCTTTTTCAGCTTCTAATTCTTTCTTGATAAGCTCAACTTCTGATAATTGCACCTCTTTCGAAAGATTAACCAATTGATATGAGCTGTCATTAGGAGGGGTACTATGTCTCTAGGCCGCTTTGCTTTCCAAATCTGGTAATCAAAAGTGACTTTATCGATGAGAGGCCCTAACCTCATTCTTTGTGTTCTCTTCTATGCTTGAATCAACTGCTCTGAGGTTCTTGGTGGATTTGATTCTCTGTAAATGAATTCTATTAGGGCCAAACCATGAGTGGTCGGAACAAATTGCTTTGCACCAAATTGCCTAAGTACCATCAATGGAGCATAACTTACAATACCCTATAATCCTAGCAACGGTATCCATGACTCATTTTCTCTATGATACAACAAAGGCACTCGAGGCATCTAAGGTGCCATCCATTCAATTTCATCTCCAGTAAGCCTTCGCAAGAAAAAGACTCACTCTTCTTTAGTCTTCAATGTTGACCATTGACTTTTACAAAACTCTTCAATTGATGCCTTATTTTGAAGATATGCTTTCGAAAATGCACTATTCCCACACTTGAAATGACTTCTAAGCCATACATATAATAGAGATGCATATCCTATGAATTATCCTTTTCTATTTCTTCGACAGAAATTCAATGACCTGATGGTTTTGGCTAGGACTACTGGAGCGAGATTAATTGCTTGAGTTTCAATTTGCTCAAAAAAATCTACCACAGTTATCTTAATGTAACCTAAAGTCTTCGGACAAATTACCATGCTATACAATGCTAAAGCAAACACAGCCATACCTTGATCATCATTTAAATGCTCCTAAATGAAGTTTCAAAGAAAATCCCAACGAATGCTGAGATGTTCACCTTTAAACTTCACAAAGGAATTGATGGTTTCTACTTTAACACCCATAAGCTTGGCTAACTTTTTACGATAACTTGATTTTGGCTTTCGGGTAAATACTTTATCTGGACATTATAGTTCTATCCCGAGCAAAATCGAATACTCCTTGATAGTGGGCACCAAATCTTTCTGATTAAAAGTAAAGCATCTATAGAATGGATCTCAAAATTGTATAGCTGCCTTGACCAGCTGTTCATCGATCACTACTAAAATGAGGGATGCAATCTGCCCATACTTTTTGCAAAAGCTTTCTTTTCTTTCTTCACTTAACTAACCCCAGACAGCAGCTAACTCTTTTAAATCATTCTGTGTGAGATCTAAATGCACTTTCTCGGGTAATTCATACACATAATCGGTAGGCAAACAATCTCCATTCTTTTATTGAGCTTCTTTCGACCAAACATGTACTTCATCATACAGCTCACATGGCACACTGACTGAGGATGAGCAATTTATAGTTCTACGGGATCCATGAAAACTTCTTAGGAGAAATATGTCATAGAGCAAATATCTCAATGTAAAACTGTATGATATGATTAATGCAAAAAAAAAAAAAATAAAACAAAATTGAGTTAGTGTGGTTTGAAAAAAAACATTTTTTGTTTTTTAGTGTTTATTTTAGTGTTTTGAGATTTTTTTTGTTTTGTTTTGTTTTGTATTATGCATAACTTTTATTTTTAGGTATTTCCTACAAGAAGGTGGACAAGACTTTACATAAGGCTGGTTTCTTAAGCTTATTATATGCTCGGTTTGGATTAACAATGTCTAAAGGTTTCCAAATTGTTCCTCACTATCATCCATGTTGGACTAGTAAGGTACCCTGATCCTCACCCATTATAGGCTACGAACGGAAAGGGTTTAATTCGAGTGAAAGTATTTCGCTTGCCATTACGGAGGTTATCACCTCACGAGAGCATAGGTACTTTACTTCCTCTTATAAAGGATGGAGCTCGGGTATAGAGCTCATGCATGAGATGCATCGTGCCATTGTGTGCAAATGTATCCTAATTTATTGAGAGTAATATATACAAAAAAATAAAACATAAGAGGCATAGTAAAAGAAATGTGTGAATTTTTTTTGCTTTTTATTTTCGATTTGTTTTGTTTTTTGTTTTTTAACCTTTTTTTTTTTAAAAAGAAAAATAAAAATCTAAGAAATTAATTAAGACTATTTAAATAAAAAATTAAGGATAACAAGTAGTTAATTTTAGCCTGACTCTCGAAAATAAAAGGCAATACCCAGTGGAGTCACCAAGCTGTCGTAACAGTTTTGTGTTCGTCCGACGAATTTGGAAATGAAATAAAAAATAATGGAGTCGTCACCAATCTTTTTTTGGCTAGGTGTGATTGGCCACCTATTAAAACATATCCTTTTAATGAAATCTTAAAATTAATTAAAATTTATTAAAAGGATAACTTAAGGGTCTGCGTAACAGTCTAGGTTCGAGAGTTGATTACACATTGGAAAGGATTAGCACCCCCACAATACCTGTTTAAAAATGGTACCAATTAACTACGTGTTATCCTTTGATTTTGATGAAAAACAATCCCATTTTCGGTGTTTTTTAAAAAATAATTCTTGATTTTTTATTTATTAGAAAAAAAATTTTATTCTTGAGAAAAATAAATTAAAACCTTTTTATTGAAATAATTCTTAAAATGTTCCAGTACATTGGTAACATTAGAAGAACTTTTTCTCACCTAGAGATTTATTAGGCATCGTTTCTCGGAATACCTAAGAAATCTCATCCTCGGAGGTTTGAATTTACTTTTCATAAAAAATTATGTTGTGCATGCAATGAAGAATGTTATTATGTTGATGCATACATTTTATTCTCCTTTGTTAGAAATTTTATTAATTATTTTATTAATATTTATTTTTAATTGAAATTTTGAAGAAAAAAGAATTTAATTATATTGAAGATTTTCTATAAATATTCCAATACACTGGTAATATTTTACAAAAAATTTTCTCACCTAAAGATTTCTTAAAGCATCTCTACTCGGAATACTTTTAGAATCCCATCATCGGATAAAATTTCTTTTCTTTTCATTTTTATTACTTATATTTTTAATATATTAATCAATTTTTATTTATTACTTAAAAAAAAAAGAAAATTTTTATTGTATTAAAAATTTTTTTATAAATACTCCAATACACTGATAGTATTTTAAAAAAAATCTTTTCACCTAGAGATTTCATAGGCATCACTACCCAGAATACTTGAATCTCATCGTCAGATAAAAATTTCTTTTTCCTACATTTTTTGTTAGTCTTTATTATTTTAAAAGATTTATTTTAAAGTTAATAAAACTATAAAAAAGTTTTATCATATATTTTACTATTTATTTTTTAATATTTAATATTATAAAACAATAAAAATTTATTTTGGTAAATTTAAACATTTTTTACATGCATAAATATTAATAATAATAATTAAAATAACAAAAATAATATTTAAAAATATCTAAAAAAACAATTTTTTTACCTAAACCGGACTGGTCAACGTGCGGTTCGGTTCGGAGGTTCGGTTCGACGATTCAGGTGCGGTTCGGCTCGGTCTGGGCGCGATCTGGTTAGTTCAGGGTTCGATTCGAATTGAATGGTTCGGTTCCGGTTCAGTCAGACTGGTCAGAGGATGATGGAGAAGCAGGTCGTGAGTCAGATGCGCGGACCCCAGGTCGGGTCGTGGGTTGACACGCGAATCCTAGGTGCTTAAACGATGTTGTTTTGGGCATTTATTGAAACAACACCGTTTTGGCTATTGACAGCTTATATAAAAGCCGAAATTTTTTTTTCGGTCATTTCCCTCCCTCTCCAGAAAAAAAACATTTTTTTTGCCAAACGCAAGTGCCGGTCAGTCACCGTCACTATCATCGTTGCCGCCGATTGTCGGTCGTCTACCACCGTCACCGGTGATCGAAAAAAACCAAAATCACCTAAAACGTTCTACTCAACACCCTAATCACAGATCCAGCCTCATTTTCGCCAAAAAGAGTCCCCACTTCCCTAGATCTGTGTTCAAAGTTTCGGTGAAACTATTTTTTTTTGGTATTTTGACTCTTTTTTTTTTGAAACTGACTTTTTTTTTCATTCTTTGTGCAAGGGCTCTCGACGTTGGGTTTCTCCCTACGGGGAGGACTATTGATTTTTTTTTGGTAGAATCTCTTTCGTTTTTTTTTTTTGCAGCTTTTCTTCCTCTATTTTTGATCGGTTAGGAGCTCTATTTATAGAGCTCCGACAGTGTCCCGTGCCTAAGGGAATGGCACAAGGCTAGGCATGGGGGTGTAAGCACGACCCCCATGCCTCTTTTATTTTTTTTTGGCAACATCTGACAGTGGTAGGGTTAGATGATCAAAGGGGTGGGAGGTAGGGCATGGTGAAGGATGGGTGGTAGGGTATGGTGGCAATGGTGCCGAGAAAGACACCACTACCATCCTCGATTTTTTTTATATTTTATATTTTTTTGATATTTTTTTGATATTTCGTATTTTATATTTTTTTATCTTGATAAATTTGATGTCCACAACCACCACTAGGCGCTTTAACAAGTATTATAGAGATTTCAATACCCAGCAGACAACTCACCCCCTTTTCCTACTTTTGTTTCGGTTAAAAAATAAAAAGGCCAGTTTCAATGTCCATATTGCTCGCTTTTTCAGCCTATCTTGCTTTTTCCCTGCCCCAATTTAAACTGCAATTGGTCTTAATTTCCATCCAAATTCAATACTATCATTGAGCGCCCGCTTTAATAGTTGTCATGTGTGACCAATTATCAGACCCACTAATTAAACAAGGTAGGTTTTGAATTAATTTGATTTAGATTGTGACAGCATTCATACACTGTTCATCATTTGCCTAGGCCTGCAATGATTCAATGTCCACATATTCCATACAATACTTTAATCATCCAATCACGTATACTTTTTCAATTTTGCGATGAAACATTAATAGAGTGAACCCTACGAAACTCTACATTTAAAAATAATGATACATTGTAAAGCAAGGCAACAAAGGGCAAAAAAAAAAAAAAAAAACTCCTACATTTACATAGCTTATGATGACTTGCAGTATTTATTTACGGCCGGAAGCAGATGGCTTAAGGGGAGAGAGAGTCTAAAACTCAGAAATTCTAATAGGTATTGTACCTTAGAAATAAGGGAATCCAAATCACACATATGCTATGTAATTTATGTTATTTTTTAGTATTTTTGTCTTGACAATTTTTTAGAAAATTAAAGCAAAAGTTGAAAAGTGAAATCATATTCGATCAAAATAAATGGAAAATTAAAATGTGTTCGGTCAAGTATGCCATGACACAATGGTGAAGAAAAGAGCTCTTCAAAATTCTAAATACAACTATAATTTTATCAAAGAGTGCTCAAAAATGGAATAGGTGGTCTTTAGTTAGCAATATCTCACCAAGTCCTTCTCCTTGCGAAGAATGATGATTATTCATTGAAGCTTCCCCTGTATTTACGTTCAATTGCAAACTAAAAGCTCTAAAATTCATATACTATTCTCCTTCCACAATTTAATTGTTCAAAATGGGACTTGCACACCACAAAAATAACGCAAAACAACAATGTTTGAAAACAGAAAAGAACTTGACTCTCTTAGTTATCACTTAATTTTCACCCATAGCAATTTACCATTCTTTCCTCGCGGATTCTTCCTTGAAAGAACATCATAACAGATCTTTGGCCCAAAAGACCATCACCAGGCGCTTTCATAGGTATTATAGAGATTTGTTTAAAAAAGGGTTAGGTCAAGTGAAATTGTCGAGAAATGTTTGTTTTCCCTATTTCCCTTGGAAACTAGACTCTTTTAGTCGTTGTATAGCGTCTACTTTACGCAATAGCTATTTTCCTTTACAAACATTAGTCAACATAGCAGCCAATTCCCCTCATCTTCCTTGAATCTTCCTGGAAGGAGCCTCATAGCATATCTACGATCCAAAAGACCACCACTAGGCGCTTTCACAGTTATCATATGTAGATGCAATAGAAATAAAAGTTGGGCAACGTAAAAAGAAATTGTCGACAGATGTTTTATTCTTTCCTTGGAAATTGATCCGTTGGTCTCTTGCTTCATGCTCAAACTTGACGGTGTTTTTAGTTTCTGATAAATAGAATCAAAGGGAACTGTCTCAAACACCAGCTTGAGATATCTTCCTCTTGCACCTCCTCCTTATGTCGTCGTTACCATCATCATCATCATCTTCTTCTTCTCGACAGAAATATGATGTTTTCTTGAGTTTTAGAGGTGAAGATACCCGCAAAAACTTCACTGATCATCTATATGCTGCTTTAAAAAGGAATGGAATCGAGACTTTCAGGGATGATCCAAGGCTTGAGGCCGGAGAAGAAATCGCACCAGAACTCTTGAAAGCAATTCAAGAATCATGGTGTTCACTAATCGTTTTCTCAAAAACGTATGCTTTTTCAAGTTGGTGCTTGCACGAGCTTGCTGAGATTGTTGAACAGAGAGAAAAGAGGAGGCATAAAATTTTCCCAATTTTTTATGATGTGGATCCATCTGATTTGAGAAAACAAACAGGAAGAGTTGCTGAAGCCTTTTCCAAACATGAAGAGAGATACAAGGGAACTAAAGACAAGATCCAAAGATGGCGAACTGCTTTAACTGAAGTGGCTAATATCAAAGGATGGCATTTAAAAAACAGGTAACTCATTCTTTTCGTGGCTTGTTTTTGTTCGCAAATTTTATTTTTTTTCTTTTTTGCAGTACATGTTATATACTTTAAAAAACTTTTTTACTATTGTGTTTTATTGTTGAATTTCATTTAAAAAACATAGACTTCATTCTTATTGCTGCTCTGTTTTTCATCTCAAACTGTATTAGGAATAAAATCTTGTCTCTTCAAAATAAAGTGACCACCATGTATAATGTTTTGTTTGAAATAATAAAAAGAAAAGAAATTTATTTAAAAAATATTTTTTGTGATGAGATTGCAAGTTATAATGTACTTATATATTAATCATTTATGAAAAATAAAATCATAAATAATTTTTTAAAAACTTGAAATACATTTGGTAATGATTTTGGTTACTAAAGCTATAAGTACAACAATAAGCCAGAGGTTTTTAAGTAGACTTGTCCATGGATCGAGTTAAGTCCAATTATTATTTAGAATCTCTTATCCAAAGCAAGCTTGATTATTATTCAAAAATTTTAAAAATATTGAAAAATTCTTTATATTAATACGATATATATTTTAAAATTAAATTTAAATAAAATAATTCTTACTCATTAAACAATGATGCGGGTCAAACATGAACTTAAAAATTCTTGTCAAGGTTCAGTTTGAGATGAACCTGGCCTATGAGTAAAGTATGTAATTCTATCAATGACCAAGTTTACTTTAAAGGTATTCTAAATTTGTTTTGGTTAAAATTATTGTGCTTTTATTTTTTGATTCTGTAATTTCTAGGCTCATTTATCATCATAATCAGTTTCATTAGTGATTAATTTCTTAAGCAGAAACTAAATTTAATTTCTCTTTTTGTGTTTGAAGACATGAATCAGAATTTATTGGAGATATTGTTAAAAAGATATCAGCAAAATTATGTCAAACATATCCGATTGGCCATGATGAGTTTATTGGAATTAATTCACGTTTGGAAGAGTTGCATTTGAAAATAGGCATTGGTGAAGATGATGTCCGCATTATTGGAATTTGTGGTATGGGCGGCATTGGCAAAACTACTTGTGCAAAAGTTGTTTATTCTCAAATGTCACCTCATTTTGAAGGTAAAAGCTTTCTTGCTGATGTTCGAGAAGTTTCAGAGAAATGTGGACTTGTTTCTTTGCAGAAACAACTTCTTTCTCAGATATTGCCAGAAGAAGGTTTTAATCTATCCAATGTTCATGAAGGGAATGCCATGATTAGTCGCAGGCTATCTCACAAGAAGGTTCTTGTTGTTATTGATGATGTTGATAACTTTCAACACTTAAAATGCTTGGTTGGGAGGCGGGATTGGTTTGGTTTAGGGAGCAGAATCATTGTAACAACAAGAGATGAACATTTGCTCCAATCCTATGGAATGGATGATGTGTATAAGCCTCCAACATTGGATGATGATGAAGCACTTCATCTTCTCAATTTGAAAGCTTTCAAGAGTGATACAGTGCCAGAGAATGATTTCATTGAGCTTTCTAAACAAGTTGTAGCATACGCTGGTGGTCTTCCCTTAGCTCTTGAAGTTATCGGTTGTTTTTTGTGCGGTAGAGATGCAGCTCAATGGAGAAGTGCAATTGAAAGACTTAAAAGAGATTTTGACAAGGAAATTCATGACAGACTTCTAATAAGCTTTGATGGATTAGAAGAAACAGAGAAGAACATTTTTCTAGATATTGCATGCTTCTTTAAACGGGGTGAGAAAGATTTTGTAACTAACATACTAGATGGTTGTGGTTTCTTCGCAGAAATTGGAATAAATCGTCTCATTGAGAAGTCTCTCATAAAAGTTTGGGGCAAATTTTTGTGGATGCATGATTTGCTACAAGAGATGGGAAGAAAAATTGTTCGACAAAAATCACTTGATGAACCTGGAAAACGTTGTAGATTGTGGGAGGAAAATGATGTTTATCATGTTTTAACAAAAAATACAGTAAGTTATTCCATAAACATTTCATATTTATTTATTTATTTAGAATCTTGACTTTACTCAACATGCAAAAGTATATACCAAGAAAATTTATTGGCCAGGTAAGTTATTAGTATGACATTAAGATTTTGTAATTAAGATAAAACCAAAAATTTGAGATTGCATACTGATATTCTTGAATATATGAAAGAATAAAACTAAATAATTGCAAATAATAAAAGTAAGACTACTTAAGTGTATATTTTATTGTAGTTTTATAGTTTTTTATTAAAGTTATAATCATAAATAGGTACTAAATTCATATAAGAATAAAATAAAAATGGATAATTAGACCAATAAATAAACCTGCATATATAGCTATATATAAAATCCAATATAAAATTGGATTAAATCATATATGATAAAACTTAAACATGAAAGTTTAAAAGTAAGCAACTTTCTTGCTATTGAGACAATGTTTCATTCATATTATTTTAAAACTAAATTATGAATTTTTTATTTAAAATTATCTTGTTAGTTTAAATAAAGGAAAATTTCCTTTACTATAAACTTTGTTGAGAATTAGCATGACTATTAAATCCAATGCAAGAAACTATTATGTATTATGGTCTCCTATATTTCATCTTCTTGAAATTTAGCTATTAATATTTTACAGCATTTACTTTTCGTCCCCTTATTCTTTACTTTTGATTTTTAGGCTACCGACGCAATTGAGGGCATGATCATCGACAATAAAGGGTAAAAAACAAACACACACGTGTATCTATGTGTATATTATATATTATTATTTGATCTTAATTTGTCTCATTTAATTGAATTATTATTCCTAGAACATATATAGTATCAATATTTTGTCCTAATTTGCATTTTTTTATGTAGTTTTAGTTGTCGGACTTGAAATACCAGCATTATTACCCATTACATTCTCTCATCCTCTCATTTTTAGATTTGAACGTGAAAATAATCAAAATTAAAATAAAAAGTCATAGGTAATCACCAAATGACTATTCAAAATTAAAACATAACCAATACGAAATTGCAATCATGTGGTAGGAAAATTGATTGTATTAACTAAAAAAGTTGTGTTTCAAAAAGAAGAAAACAATGATAGATACGAGTGAATGTTGATTCTTGCCTTCTGTAGGTGTTGAAAGCTTCAATATTTTGAAGCTCATTTTTGTTTTGCCCTTGGTTGTCAGGGAACAGAACAACATGTTCACTTTGAATGCTGATGCCTTCTTGAATATGAAAAAATTAAGATTGCTCAAAGTCTTTTATCTCCCAGTTACTCAAGATCTCAAATATCTTTCAAATGAGTTACGGCTTTTAGATTGGAGTGGATATCCTTTCAGATCATTGCCATCAAGCTTCCAACCAGACAACCTTGTTGCACTTCTCCTACCTTATAGCCACATTGAACAACTATGGAAGGGAGACAGAGTAAGAATTACTTCATTCTATATTGGTCTTTTTGTTTATTTAAACGAATTATAAAAATTTTTTTTAATAAGATATGAAAATAACCAAAAAAAAAAAAAAGAGTTTTCCAAAGTTTTCTTTATTTTTTTTCTCTCTAATTTATTGTTGTTGTTAACAGACTTTACCTAAATTGAAATTAGTCAACCTCCAAGGCTCCAAAAACCTGATCAAAACGCTAGACTTCACAAGGGCTCGATATCTCGAAAGTTTGATTTTGGAAGGTTGTTCCAGAATAGTAGAACTTCCCTCTTCAATTGGACATCTCAGCAATCTTGTTTTGTTAAATCTGAAAGATTGCAGTAACCTCGTGAATCTCCCAAGCAGCATAAATGGGTTGAAATGTCTTAAAACTCTTAATCTCTCTGGCTGTTCTAAAGTTGAAACTTTACCAGAGAATTTGCAGCATGTAGAATTTTTGGAGGAGCTTGATTTAAGTAAAACTGCCATAAGAAAACCTCCATCCTTCATTTTTCAATTTAAAAGTTTGAAAGTTCTTTCTTTCAATGGATGCAAGGGACCGCCATCAAAAGTACGACTGAATTTGCCTTCTCTTTTCAATGTATTGCTAAGAAGAAGCTCGGATTCCATGGCTCTGATGTTGCCTTCTTTGTCAGGTTTGAGTTCTATAAAAAACCTGAATCTAAGTGACTGCAATCTTGGGGAAGGAGCTATTCCTAGTGATATTGGGTGCTTATCCTCTTTGGAGTCACTTGATCTTAGTGGTAACCATTTCGTCTACCTACCTGCAACTCTTAATCGACTTTCCAAGCTTTATCGTCTTAAATTGTCAGATTGCCGGGAGCTTAAATCTTTGCCTGAGCTTCTTCTAACAGATATATGTCCGTATAGATTACACAATCTAAAAAAGTGGGGAAGAATTTTTGGTTTTAACTGCTACAAACTGGCTAAGAAAAACAATACATTAACAATGCTAAAAAATCACCTTAAGGTTGGTGTCCCTCTCTGTCACTAAATCTCACTCCCTAAAATTTATTGTATTACTTGCCAAACAACGAGCGATTTTTTTTTTTTTTACAGGTATCTACAAAAGCAGGACGATTAGTCGATATTTTTATACCTGGAAGTGAAATCCCAGAATGGTTCTGCCATCGGAGGCATGAATCTTCAATAAAGATACCACTGCCTCTTAATATTGGACATGATAATCAGTTGATGGGAGTTGCTTTCTGCTGCGTTTTTGTCTTTGCCTCCACCGATGATGATGATCGTTCGAAGTATATCTTCTGTAAAGCTGTTATCCATGGTAGAAATATTTTGGATTTGAATGATAGTGGCTATGGTTTTGGTAGAGAAGACAGGTTGTCTTTGGAGATGGAGCACCTTTGGCTACGTTATTATTCTCGTGACATGATATTTCCGTTATTGAGTTCGTCTAGTACAGATTGGGCAAATCAAGAATGCAATGAAATTGAGTTCTCAACGAGAGCCACTCCAGGGCAAGTGAAGAAGTGTGGTGTTCAAATAATGTATGAGAAAGATTTGGAAGAGATGGAAGAACTACAAGAGGAACACAACAGTCCATCAAATTCTGCAGATCTTGACGATATCCATTAAAACGTTGGTGGTGATGAAGGGTCAGCAGGGAACGGAGTTGTCCTTGTAAAACGAAAACGTAAAATCTACGAGGAGGAAGGAGGACCAATTGATGAGAGTGACAGCCTTGAAAAAAGACCACAACCAAAACGTCTGGAAAAAATTTTAAACTTTATAGTGGGGAAGAAACTTTCTGGTAAACTTCTAAATACTAATCACTAGACTTGAATGAATCCTTTTATTTATTTACATGCTAATCAATAAAATACGAGGATTTCACTATTTTTTATAATTTCCTATAAATCTAATTTGCATTATTTCTGTGTTTGTTTTTTTAGATTGAAAGATAATAATCATTAAGTGAAATAAAATAATAGGGACAAACTCCATAAAAAGGCAAGGAAGATGAGAAGGTGAAATCCTTTGATGTCGCTTTGAGCATAATCATCTTATCTTTGCTTTAAAGAGTGTTTTACTTTGATTTAGGGAAAGAAGATTGTATCCTGTTTTTTGATTTGGTACCTTGAAAAATGAGATCATATGTGATTTTTTTTCCCAAGGATTATATAGAAATTTCATTTCCCAAAAATACAATAGTCAAGGGAATTATAAATTGTGCTGCCTACTAATAAAGAAAACATGATATAAAGTATAACAAAGGTATAAATTAATAAACACAATAACAAATATTAAAATATCATTTAAATATAAGCCAACTAGGTCTAGGATTTCTATTCAAGCTTGAACAATTTATTCTTTAATTTTTTTTAACAAAGGATGTTGCAGCTTAGAAATAAAAGGAGTTATAAATGTTGAAATTTAAAATCCAAATTCGCCGGATGTTATCTTTTAAGAGTAATTAGTTAATTGAATAAATTAAGTTAAACTTTAAGTTCTTATTTCTATCCTCCTGGTAAGCAGCTTCCCATCATGCCCGTTCCCACCCCCACTTAGAATTGCAATTGGCCTTCCCCGTCCAAAGTCAATGCTATAATAATCAAACCAAGTTGAACAACCCAAGACCAGAAGATTGTTTATACTCCTTGCTAGGCTTCCTGTCACTAGAACAGGAATTTCCTTTCATAATTTTGAGAAATTCGTCATCTTTTCCTCAGACTGTGAAGCAATAAACTTGTTCATTTGCCATGCTACATTGCCTAGCCCATGTTCTTGTAGCTCCATGATTTTCATGGTTATAAGTCCACCTCGTATCATATTTGGAGTATATTGTTCAGGCAGCTGGTGCAATCTTGATTTTGCACCAACTGCTAGGAAGAAATTAGTCTCTTCTTCCGGATCAAGATTTCTGATGCGCACAGCAGCTTGCCAGATATGAGACAAGAGTGCTTGAAGAGAGGAGATTTTGTCTGTGCCATGTTCAGCGTTGGCCTTTACATTGAGATGTGCTATGTTTTCCCTAGTGACATGAAAAAACCTGACTTGCAATGGTGGAAGAACGAATTCATGAATTTGTGTGAGACAAGAGTTCGGAATACCAACAGTTCCCTCAATACCATGTGGAAACCAACGTCGAAGAGATGGGGGCCTGGACAATTCTATGGAACCTCGGAAAATTTCTGCCCAGGAATTTGATAAAATGCACAAATGATGTGCCATCAACCACAACATGATTGTAAGTGCAGCTAATGAAGAGCCCTCTGAAAGCTCAGTCACTTGTACTGCAAGTAAGGTATTGTAAGTAGCCTCATAAATTTTTACTTCATTTAACTGAAAAAATGAGCGAATAAAGGAAGGAACAACCATAGGGCCAATGATATCAGAAATATCTCATTAGCTGCAGCATGAACAAGCAAAACACCAACATTGTTGCAGTCAATGAAAAACGAAGAGGTTTCATTGTAAACTTCAATGGATGCGAGGCAGCCAACGAGGGGGAAGAAGTAGTTTAATTAGAGTTCGTGAAGGGGAGTTTTTCAATTGGTGGACTAAGGTTTCACCTAACTTTTGATCTTGCTGGAGTTGTGGCCTGGAGTAGAGAAGTCCCTTCGGGGCATAGTCCATGGCAAGGAACATGAGATCCCACGAGCTAACTCGATTCTTTCAACTTCTGTCTTGGGGTTGGCAGCTTGAACAATGCTAGTGGATATGAATCGAATATCACCCATGTCTCTCTATATTTTGTTAAGTTTCTCTGGTTCTTAGAAATTGAAGCTTCTATTTATAGCCAACAGTCGCATAATTTATTAGTAAAGTAATAAACTCTTAATTTAAATAATCATAGATAAAATCCTAAACCTCAAATATATATATAAAAAAAGGAGCTTCCTATTTATAATCAAGTTCAACCACAACAACCATTAAAAATGTGCATTTAATTGAAGATAAGTTGTACACAGCTAGCATTTGGATATTTGATTTGATGGTAAAATGCATGTATTTCCAAATAAAGTTATGGTCAATTTCCTTTGCGTCAATAAAAAAATTTTCTATCCAAGAACATGGATGGCCTAATTTTCCTAAAGCAGCCAATTATAAACTTTCAATACTCAAGGCTATGAAGATAAGATGAAGGAAGCCATTAATACGGATGCTTTAAAAAAAGCTCAGTTCAATCTCAATTTTTTTTTTTAAATAATACATCTATTAAATCTAAACAAATTGAAATCCATGAATACGGGTGTTTTATTATATATATCCACATTGATTTTTTTTTCCAATTCCTTTTACTTTAAAATGTTTCTAACTAAGAAAAATTAAGCACAAAAAGGTGAAAGCCATAAGAAAGAAAAAGCATCACGTATAGACATTCATTTTTTTTTATAAAAAAAAAATCTAATTTTAAAAACAAAAGAAGTGAACAACTTTAAAAAAAAAGAAAAAAGGAAGAAAGTTGAGTTTGCATGCAACATCATGAGTTTTTATCAAAAATTTTATATCATAAATTAAAAAACAAAACTAAAGAAAAAATAGGGATTGAAAAAAGGAAAAGAAATTAAATTCGGATGTAATGCCAACACATCCCCTAGTATAATTTTCTTTAAAAATTATCAAATTATAAAAAAAAAAGATAAAACATGTATTTTTAATAATAACATCAAATAAACCCATATTAAAAAATTCAAAATATTAAAAATTATTTATTAAATATCAAAAGTTAACAAAACAATAAAAAATAAAAAAATCAGATAACTTGACATGTTGTATACCCTTGATATAAAATGGGTCTCACAAAAAAATATAAATCTAAAAAATGATTTATCAATTACATAAAAAAGGGGAAATGAACAAAAAATAACATGTGGTTTAGTATCCTTGATAACAGGTGAGTTTTAAAAAAATTAAAACAAAAAATTTAATTTTTTGAAAAAAAAGTTAAAAAAAAGAAGTAGAAAAAAATTTTGGTACAAATGGATCTCACAAAAAAATCTTTTAAAAAATATATTTTTGATTTCTTTTTAAAAATTATAAAATATTAAAAATATTAAAAAATTAGAGAAAATGTGTGGGTCCCACCCAAAAAAATTAACCGAAAAAAATGAGTCTCACACATTTACAAAAATTTTTAAAAATAAAAATGATGGGCCCTAAAAAAATGTAAAAAAATTAATGTCATGGATCTCACCTTAAAAAAAAGTGAGTCTCGCACCTTTTGAAAAAATAAGCAAAAGGTAATGGACTCTATTAATAAAAACAAAAAAAAAATAAAAACTAAGAGATTATAACATGGTAAATTAAATGGATGACACTAGGCAGCCTCTTGTTGATATTTGCATGCCAATATATACGATTCTCCTTTCACAATTTTATTGTTCAAAATGGGACTTGATGGACACCACAAAACAGAAAACAACTTGTCTTTCTTCGTATATTGCTGACCTTTTTAATATATTGTTATTGAAATCTACATATCAATATATTGGTCGTTTTTTCACCCCCACCAGGCATATGTAATCATCCAATCATGCCTTTTTCCTTGCCCCAATTCCAAATGCTATTGGCCTTAATTTCCATCCAAATTCAATACTATCAATTTTTTTTTTTGGGTACGATACTATCATTGAGTGCTTTCATTAATAGTTTTGTCATGTGTGACCAATTATTAGACCCATTAATTAAACAAGGTAGGTTTTGGACTAATTTGAATTAGATTGTGACAGCATTCATGAATTGTTCTGCATTTGCCAAGGCCTGCAATGATTCGATGTCCACATATTCCATATAATACTGTAATTGTCCAATCATATTTACTTTGTTCAATTTTACCATGATACATTGATAAAGTGAATTATACATAGTTCTACATATAAAAATAATGATACATTGTAAACGAAGGCAACAAAGGGCGAAAAGAAGAAAACTCCTACATTTACATAGCTTATGATGACTAGCAGTATATATTTACTGCTGGATGCAGATAGCTTGAAGGGAGACAGTCTACAACTCAGAAAATTCTAATGGGTATTGTACCTTAGAAATAAGGGAATCCAAATCCAACATATGCTATGTAATTTATGTTACTTTTTAGTATTTTTGTCTTGACAATTCTTTGGAAAATTAAAGCAAAAGTTGAAAAATGAAATCGTATTCAATCAAAATTAAATAGGCAATTAAAATGTACTGGTCAAGCACGCCAGGACACATTGGTGAAGAGAAGAACTCTTCAAAATTCTAAATACGACTATGATTTTATCAGAGAGTGCTCAAAAAATGGAATAAGTGGACTTTAATTAGCAGTATCTCTCCAAGTCCTCCTTGCGAAGAATGATGATTATTCATGGAAGCTTCCCCGCTGTTTACGCTCAAGGGTCAACTAGAAGCTCTAAAATTCACATACTATCTCCTTCCACAATTTAATTGTTCAAAATGGGACTTGATGGACACCACAAAAATGAAGCAAAACAACAATGAATGTTTGAAAACAGAAAAAGAACTTGGCTCCCTTAGTCATCACTTAGTCAATTTTTACCTACAGCAATTTACCATTCTTTCTTCTTGGAATTTTCCTGGAAGGAACATTATAGTAGATCTTTAATCCAAGACACCATCACTAGGCGCTTTCACATCTATGATAGAGATTTGTTTGAAAAAAATTTGGGATTAATGTCAAGGGAAATTGTCTGACAAATGTTTGTGTTTTTTTTTTTTCTTTTTTTCCTTGGAAACTGATGTGCTTTTAAACTAGAGAAGTTGACAGTTAGAAGTTGACAGTTACTAGACAGACAGTTCTTAAGCAGTAATTAACCATCACCAAGCTCCATTGCTTTCAAAGTTACTAGCTAACCTCTTAATATTTTCCTCTATAGACAATAGTCAAGACAGCAGTCAATTCCCCTCATCTTCTTGGAGTCTTCCTGGAAAGAGCTTCATAGCATTTCTGTGACCCAAAATACCACCACTACGCGCTTTCACAGTTGTTATATATCAATGCATTCGAAATAACGGTTGGGCAATGTAAAGAGAAATTATCGACAGATGTTTTCTTCTTTCCTTGAAAATTCATGTGTTCTCTTGCTTCATGCTCAAACTTGACGGTGTTTTTAGTTTCTGATAAATAGAAGCAAAAGGAACTGTCCCAAACACCAGATTAAGATATCTTCCTCTTCCACATCCTCCTTATGTTGTCGTTGCCAACATCATCATCACCTTCTTCTTCTTCTTCTTCTTCTTCTTCTTCTTCCTCTCCTCGACAGAAATATGATGTTTTCTTGAGTTTTAGAGGTGAAGATACCCGCAAAAACTTCACTGATCATCTATATGCTGCTTTAAAAAGGAATGGAATCGAGACTTTCAGGGATGATCCAAGGCTTGAGCCTGGAGAAGAAATCGCACCAGAACTCTTGAAAGCAATTCAAGAATCATGGTGTTCACTAATCATTTTCTCAGAAACATATGCTTTTTCAGGTTGGTGCTTGGACGAGCTTTACGAGATTGTTCAAGAGAAAAACAAGAGAGGACATAAAATATTTCCAATATTTTATGATGTGGATCCATCTGATTTGAGTAAACAAACAGGAAGAGTTGCTGAAGCCTTTGCCAAAACATGAAGAGAGATACAAAGAAATTAAAGACAAGATCCAAAGGTGGCGAACTGCTTTAACTGAAGTGGCTAATATCAAAGGATGGCATTTAAATAACAGGTAACTTGTTCTTTTCTTGTCCAGTTTTAGTTTTTAATCAAAGCAAATTTGATTTTTTTTTCTTTTTTGCATTACATGTTATATGATTTAAAAAACTTTTTTAATCTTGTGTTTTATTGTAGAATTTCATTTAACTAAAGGGTAATTTCTGTTTTATGATGTTGTAACATAGCCTTCCTTCTTATTCTTGCTTTGTTTTTTCAAACTCGGAATAAAATTGTTCCTTAAATAAGGGCAATCACAATGTTTCACGTTTTGTTTAAAATAAAAAAGATATATAAAATATGTTTTGAGAATTTTTTTAACTAGGTTGCTAATTCTGAATTACTTATATATTAACCATTTATGAAAAATAAAATCATAAATAATTTTTTCTAACCTTATAGATATTTGGTAATACTTAATTTCAGTTACTAAAGCTTCTAACAAGAAACTTGAGGCTTTAAAAGCGTCCTAAATTTTTTCCATAAAGGATTATTGTACCCTTATTTTTGTTACTCTTAATTTCTTGGCTCATTTTTCACTTAAAGTTATTTCTCTTTTTGTTTGTAGGCCTGAATCAGAATTTATTGGAGAGATTGTTACAATGATATCAGCAAAATTATGTGAAACATATTCAGATGTTCCTCATGGGTTGGTTGGAATCAATACACGTTTGGAAGAGTTGCAGTCGAAAATAGACATTGGAAAAGAAGATGATGTCCGCATTACAGGAATTTGTGGTATGGACGGTATTCGTAAAACGACTCTTGCAAGAGTTGTTTATAAAATGTCTCCTCATTTTGAAGGTAAAAGCTTTCTTGGTGATGTTCGACTTAATTCAGAGATATATGGACTTGTTCATTTACAGAAACAACTTCTTTATGAGATTTTGAAAGAAGATTTCAGATTTTCAGATGTTCAAGTAGGGAATAGAATCATTAGTCGTACACTATCGCACAAGAAGATTCTTGTTGTTATTGATAATGTCGATAACCTGCAACACTTAAAATGCTTGGTTGGAAGGTGTGATTGGTTCGGTTTAGGGAGCCGAATCATCATAACATCTAGAGATGAACATTTGCTATGATTCCACGGGGTAGATGATGTGTATCAGCCTAAAACATTGGATTTTCATGAAGCACTTCATCTTTTCAAATTGAATGCTTTCAAGAGTGATGCAGTGCCAGGAAAAGATTTCATTGAGCTTTCTAGACGTGTTGTGGGATATGCTGGTGGTCTTCCCTCAGCTCTTGAAGTTTTGGGATCCATGTTGTGGAATAAAGATGCTTCCCAATGGAGACGTGCAACTGAAAGACTTAAAAATGAACTTCACAAAGATATTCATGAGAGGCTTCAAATAAGCTATGATGGATTATCAGAGACGTAGAAGAATATTTTTCTAGATATAGCATGCTTCTTCAACAGGGAAAAGAAAGATTTTGAAACAAAAGTACTAGATGGTTGTGAGTTTTCAGCGGGTATTGGAATAGATGATCTCATTGATAAGAAAATTGATAAAGACAACAAATATTTGTGGATGCATGACTTGCTACAAGAGATGGGAAGAGCAATTGTTAGAAAAAAATCTCTTGGTGAACCTGGAAAACAATGTAGATTGTGGGAGACAAACGATATTTATCATGTGCTAACGGAAAATACAGTAAGTCATTTCGTAAATATTATGCATTTATTTGTTTATTTTGAATCTCGACTTTACCCAAAATAATAAATTGACTATCACGAAAAGTTATTAAGTAGGTATATATTTTACTCTCATGACATTAAGATTCTGTAATTAGGATATATACAACCAAAATTTTGGGATTACGAATGAGTATTCTTGAATATATGAAAGAATAAGATTACTATTGTTTATTTATTATAAAATAACACTACTTTTTTTGGCCAGAATAAATTAATTAAGACTATTTGAGTGTATATTTTATTGTAGTTTTATAGTTTTTTTTATGAAGTTAAAATCATAATTAAGTATTTTATTTCATATAAAAATTCAAATAAATAGATAATGAAACTGGATCAAAACTCACATATAATGATACCTGCAACTTGAGACAAAGCCTCATTTGCATTATAATTTTATAGTTAAATTATGGATTTTTCTATTTAAATTTCTCATGTTAATTTAAATAAAACCAAACTAATTTCTTTTAATGTTAATTAAGCTTTATCGAGAATTAACCTAACCATTTAAAATCTTTAGTATTATGTCCCGTTTTAGTTCATTCCTCTTATAAATTAGCTATTAATTTTATTACACCATGCATTTTATGTCTCCTTATCCTTCACTCTTTTGATTTTTAGGCTACAGAAGCAATTGAAGGCATGGTCATCGACATTAAAGGGTACAAAAACATACATATACATGTATCGATGTATATATGTATTATTACTTAATCTTGACTTATTTTTGAACCATGGTTGCTAGATCATATATATTATTAATATTTTCCCTTACATTACATCCTTTCATTTTTTTTTATTGTAGTTCTTTAAATAAAGTCAGAATTATATATGTTCAAAGGTCAGTTATCCATCTAAACTTGAAGGCTTATTTGCTATTTGGAGAATTGAACAAAAAAATAAGACTCAGTTACAGATCTTAACTCTAATATTTAAGGCCCGAGTCTAATTTAAATTATATAATATATATCATTTTTTATGTTTATATAATATATATATTTATATTTATATTATAATAGGAAGGGATCAACTTACGCAAAAAATTTTTATATTTTTTAATTATTAATTTTAATATATATAAAAGATGAGATTAAATCATTTTTTTACTAATTTTTCTTATCTTTTGGATCTATTGAATATATTATACAAAGTTGGAATTATATATGTTCAAAGGTATCCGTTCAAACTTTAAGACTCATTTGCTATTTGGAGGGTTGAACAAAAAAAAAAGACGCATTTAGGACTTTGACTCTAACATTTAAAACCTAGCCTGATTCAAATTATATAATAAATATAATTTTTATATTTATATATAATTATATATTATATATAGTATATAACAAGGAGGGATCAACTTACATAAAAATAAATTTACATTTTTTTTAATTATTGATTTTAATAAATCTAAAAATAAAGTTAAATCATTTTTTTCTTTTTATTTCTTTCTCGTCTCTTATATTTATTAAATATATTATATAATAAAATGAAAAAAAAACATCATAGGTAATCACCTAATTGGTCCTCAAAATTAAAGTGAAAAATCGTAAGCAATCATCTAATGACTACTCAAAATTAAAACATAACCAATAAGAAATTGAAATCATGTGATACGTGTGCCAAGAAAAATGGTTTTAGCTAAAAAATTTGATTGTTTTAACAACAATATTTGGAAAGAGAAAAGAAGTTGTCTCTCTTAGTCATCACTTAATCAATTTTTACCCATAGTAATTTACCATTCTTTCCTAGTGGATTCCTCCTGGAAAGAACATCATAATAGATCTTTGACCCAAAACACCATCACTAGGCGGAGATTTGTTTAAAAAGAGTTTGGAATTAATGTAATTAGAGCTTTTCAAGCATTCCCATAGTAAGAAGGTCAAAGGAAATTGTTAAAAAATGTTTGTTTTTCCTATTTCCCAGGGAAACTAGACTCTTTTAGTCGTTGTCTAGCGTTTACTTCACGCAAGTTTGAGCTTCATGCTCAAACTTGACGGTGTTTTTAGTTTCTGATAAATAGAAGCAAAAGGAACTACTCAAACACCAGCTTGAGATATATTCCTCTTCCACCTCCTCATGTCATCGTTGCCATCTTCTTCTTCTTCTCGACAAAAATATGATGTTTTCTTGAGTTTCAGAGGTGAAGACACCCGCATAAAATTCACTGATCATCTATTTTCTGCTTTAATAAGGAGTGGAATCGAGACTTTCAGGGATGATCGAAAGCTTGAGGCTGGAGAAGAAATCGCACCAGAACTCTTTAAAGCAATTCAAGAATCATGGTGTTCAGTGATCGTTTTCTCTGAAACATATGCTTCTTCAGGTTGGTGCTTGAAAGAGCTCGCTGAGATTGTTAAACAAAAAAAGCTGAGGGGACATATAGTTTTTCCAATTTTCTATGATGTGGATCCATCTGATTTAAGAAAACAGACTGGGAAAGTTGAAAAAGCCTTTGCCAAACATGAAGAGAGATACAAGGAAAATAAAGATGAGATCCAATAGTGGAGAAAAGCTTTGAGTGAAGTGGCTGATATCACGGGATGGCATTTAAAAAGCAGGCAACAAACTCTTTCCTTTTCTAGTTTCCAATTTTAATGAATATAAAATTATTATTATTATTTTTTGTTGTTTTGTGTATTGCATGATATATAATCTTAAAAAACATTTTTAATCTTGTGTATTATTATAGAATTTCATTTAACTAAAGGATCATTCCTATTTCATGATGTCGTAACATAGTCTTCCCTCTTGTTCTTGCTCTGTTTTTGGTCCCAAACTCTACTAGGAATAAAATTGTTTCTTAAAATACAAGTGATCACCATGTTTCATGTTTTGTTTAAAATAAAAAAGTTATATAAAATATGTATTAAGAATATTTTTGACTTGGTTGCTAGTTATGATTTAATTATATATTAGCCATTTATGAAAAAATAAAATCATAAATAATTTCTTCTAACCTTGTAGATATTTGAAAATACTTAATTCGTTTTATATTTATGTAATATCAATATATAGATTCTGTATATTATTAATGAATCAGTTGATATCACCTCATTAATGAATAATTTTTTAAAAAATATTAATTTTTTGTATATTTATTTTAAAAGTTTATATTTATTTTTTTAATTAGATGTCATCATCAATTCATTGATAATGTATAGATTTTATATATTGATAATGCATTAAATATAAAATTTAATTAATTTCAATTACTAAAGCTACTAATTAGAAACTTGAGGCTTTAAGAGCATCCTAAATTTGTTCCATAAAAGATTATTGTATCCTTATTTTTTGACTCTTAATTTCATAATTACCAACTAAAGTTTATTTCTCTTTTTAGTATTTGTAGGCATGAATCAGAATTCATTGGAGACATTGTTAAAAAGATATCAACAAAATTACGTCAAACATATTCGGTTGTTTCTAATGAGTTGATTGGAATTAACTCACGTTTGGAAGAGTTGCATTCGAAAATAGACATTGGTGAAGACGATGTCCGCATTATAGGAATTTGTGGTATGGGCGGCATTGGTAAAACTACTCTTGCAAGAGTAGTTTATATCCAAATGTCCTCTCATTTTGAAGGTAAAAGCTTTCTTGCTGATGTTCGAGAAGTTTCCGAGAAATGTGGACTTGTTTCTTTACAGAAACAACTTCTTTCTGATATATTGTTGGAAGAAGGTTTCAATCTATTCAATATTCATGAAGGCAATGCCATGATTAGTCGCAGGCTATCTCACAGAAGGTTCCTGTTGTTGTTGATGATGTCGATAACTTTCAACATTTAAAATGCTTGGTTGGAAGGCGTGATTAGTTCGGTTTAGGGAGCAGAATCATTGTAACAACAAGAGATGAACATTTGCTTCGATCCTACAGAGTGGATGATGTGTATAAGCCTACAACACTGGATGTCGATGAAGCACTTCATCTTTTCAATTTGAAAGCTTTCAAGAGTGATACAGTGCCAGAAAATGATTTCAATGAGCTGTCTAAACAAGTTGTAACATACACTGGTGGTCTTCCCTTAGCTCTTGAAGTTATCGGTTGTTTGTTGTGCGGTAGAGATGCAGCTCAATGGAGAAGTGCAATTGAAAGACTTAAAAGAGATTTTGACAAGGAAATTCATGACAGACTTCTAATAAGCTTTGATGGATTAGAAGAAACGGAGAAGAACATTTTTCTAGATATTGCATGCTTCTTCAATGGGGGTGAGAAAGATTTTGTAACTAACATACTAGATGGTTGTGATTTTTTCGCAGAAATTGGAATAAATCGTCTCATCGAGAAGTCTCTCATAAAAGTTACTTCGCGCAAATTTTTGTGGATGCACGATTTGCTACAAGAGATGGGAAGAAAAATTGTTCGACAAAAATCAGTTGATGAACCTGGAAAACGTTGTAGATTGTGGGAGGAAAATGATGTCTATCATGCGCTAACAAAAAACACAGTAAGTTATTCCATAAACATTGCATATTTATGTATTTATTTAGAATCTTGACTCTACTCAACATGCTAAATTATATACCAAAAAAATTTATTAGCTAGGTAAGTTATTAGTATGACATTAAGATTTTGTAATTAAGACAAAACCAAAAACTTGAGATTGCATACTAATATTCTTGAATATATGAAAGAATAAGACTAAATAATTGCAAATAATAAAAGTAAGACTACTTAAGTGTATATTTTATTATAGTTTTATAGTTTTTTATTAAAGTTATGATCATAAATAGGTACTAAATTCATATCAGAATCAAATAAAAATGAATAATTAGACCAATAAATAAACCTGCAAATATAGCTATCAAATCCAATATAAAATCGGATTAAATCATGTATGATAAAACTTAAACATGAAAGTTCAAAACTAAGCAACTTTCTTGCTATTGAGACAATGTTTCATTCGCATTATTTTGAGACTAAATTCTGGATTTTTTTATTTAAAATTATCTTGTTAGTTTAAATAAAGGAAATTTTCTCTTACTATAAATTTTGTTGAGAAAATATTATGTATTATGGTCTCCTATATTTCATCTTCTTAAAATTTAGCTATTAATATTTTACAGCATTTACTTTCTGTTCTCTTATGCTTTACTCTTGATTTTTAGGCTACCAACACAATTGAAGGCATTATCATCGACAATAAAGGGTAAAATACAAACACGCGCATGTATCTATGTGTATATTATTATTTGATCTTAATTTGTCTTATTTAATTGAATTATTATTACTACAACATATATATTATCAATATTTTGTCCTAATTTGCAATTTTTTTTATTTAGTTTTAGTCGCCGGAATTGAAATACCAACATTCTTACCCATTACATTCTCTCATATTCTCATTCTTTAGATTTGAACATGAAACTAATCAAAATTAAAGTACAAGGTCATAGGTAATCACCAAATGACTATTCAAAATTAAAACATAACCAATATGAAATTGAAATCATGTGGTAGGAAAATTGATTGTATTAACTAAACAAGTTGTGTTTCAAAAAGAAGAAAACAATGATAGATACGAGTGAATGTTGATTCTTGCCTTTTCTAGGTGTTGAAAGCTTCAATATTTTGAAGCTCATTTTTGTTTTGTCCTTGGTTTTCAGGGAACAGAACAATACGTTCACTTTGAATGCTGATGCCTTCTTGAATATGAAAAAATTAAGATTGCTCAAAGTCTTTTATCTCCCAATTACTCAAGATCTCAAATATCTTTCAAATGAGTTACGGCTTTTAGATTGGAGTGGATATCCTTTCAGATCATTGCCATCAAGCTTCCAACCAGACAACCTTGTTGCACTTCTCCTACCTTATAGCCACATTGAACAACTATGGAAGGGAAACAGAGTAAGAATTACTTCATTCTAAGTTTGCCTTTTAGTTTTATTTTTGAGACTAATTATAAAAAAAAAAAAAAAAATCTGTATAAGATATGAAAATAACCAAAAAAAAAAAAGGGAGTTATCCTATGTTTTCCTCTTTTTTTTTTTTCTCTCTAATTTTATTGTTATTGTCAACAGCCTTTACCTAAATTAAAATTAGTCAACCTCAAAGGCTCCAAAAACCTGATCAAGACGCCACACTTTACAAGGGCTCCATATCTCGAAAGTTTGATTTTGGAAGGTTGTTCCAGAATAGTAGAACTGCCCTCTTCAATTGGGGAACTCAGCAATCTTGTTTTGTTAAATCTGAAAGATTGCAGTAACCTTGTGAGTCTCCCAAGCAGCATAGATGGGTGTAAATGTCTAAAAACTCTTAATCTCTCCGGTTGTTATAAAATTGGAACTTTACCAGAGAATTTGCAGCACATAGAATTTTTGGAGGAGCTTAACTTAAGTAAAACTGCCATAAGAAAACCTCCATTCTTCATTTTTCAATTTAAAAATCTGAAAGTTCTGTCTTTCAACGGATGCGAGGGACCACCTTCAAAATTACGGCTGAATTTGCCTTCTATTTCCAATGTGTTGCAAAGAGGAAGTTTGGATTCGATGGCTCTGATGTTACCTCCTTTGTCAGGTTTGAGTTCTTTAACAAGGCTGAATCTAAGTTACTGCAATCTTTGGGAGGGAGCTATTCCTAGTGATATTTGCTGCTTATCCTCTTTGAAATATCTTGATCTTAGTGGTAACAATTTCATCTACCTACCTGCAACTCTTAATCGACTTTCCAAGCTTCGTTTTCTTCTATTAAAAAATTGCAGGGAGCTTAAATTGTTTCCGGAGCTCCTAAGTATAGAATATGTGATCATATATGGTTGTGTTTCACTGGAAGAAGTTGCAGATCCAACAACAGCACGCAATTCAACAAATTGGGGAGGCATTTGCGGTTTTAACTGCTACAAATTGGTTGAGAAAAACGATGCATTAACAATGCTAAAAAAATATCTTAAGGTTGGTACCGCTCTCTCTGTGAATCTCACTCTCTAAAATTTATTGTATTAGTTGCCGAATAACAAAAGATTTTGTTTACAGGCATTTGCTAATGCAAGACGATTATTCCACATTGTTATACCTGGAAGTGAAATCCCAGAATGGTTCCGCCATCGGAGGGATGAATCTTCAATAAAGATACCACTACCTCCTAATATTCGGAACGATAGTAAGTGGATGGGAGTTGCTTTCTGTTGCATTTTCGTCTCTCCCTTCATCGATGATGATGTTTATGAGGAGGTTGCAATAATGTCTAAAGCAGTTATCCACGGTAGGAATATTCCACAAGTCGATTGGAGTGGCTTATATTTAGGAGAACTATCTAGGCGGCCTTCGGTCATTGAGGAACACCTTTGGCTACGTTATTATTCTCGTGACAAGATATTTCCGTTTTCATTGGAAGAAAGATGTGGTAAAATTGAGAATTCATTGAGCACAGATTGGGCAAATCAAGAATGCAATGAAATTGAGTTCTCAATCCAATCCTCTTTGGGTGTCTCATCTGTCAAAGTGAAGAAGTGTGGTGTTCGAATAGTTTATGAGAAAGATTTGGAACAGATGGAAGAAATGCAAGAGCAACACAGCATTCCAACAAATTGTGCAGATCTTGACAATATCCATCAAGACATTGGTGGTGATGAAGGGTCAACAGGGAATGATGGTGTCCTTGTAAAACGAAAACACAACGTCTACGAGGAGGCAGCAGGACCAGGTGATGAGAGTGATAGCCCTGAAGAAAGACCATACCCCAAGCGCCTGGAAAAAATTTTAAACTTAATAATGGGAAGAAACATTTTGGTAAACTTCTAAATGCTAATTGCTATACTTGAATGAATCCTTTCATTTATTTGCATACTATTCAATAAATAAGAGGATTACACTATTTTCTATAATTTCTTATAAATCTAATTTGCATTATATCTATATGTTTTTTCTTCAGGCTGAAGAATAATAATTATCGGGTGAAGTAAAATAGTTGGAACAAACTCTATAAAAAAAGCAAAGAAGGTTAACAAAGGAAACATTAGATAAAGTAGATAAAAAAACATATTCAATGAGTATTAATTTTTTTTTAATATGTAAGTACTTTTTTATATTATTAATATGTCAAATTTATTAAGTTGTAAATGATGAATAATTTATAGTTATTTATAATTTTAGTCGTATTCATTTTGGTGGTGTTTATTCGTGTATATTTATATTAGTCGTATCTATTTGTATATAATTATATTATTTGTATTTATTTATATCATGTGTTAATCATATTATGTTGCATATAATATGTATATTAAGCATATCGTGTTTGTGTTTAAAATTTAAACATGTTTTATAATTCATCTTGTACTTATATTTTAATAATTTATGTCGTTATATGTGTCAAACATGACACGAGACCCAACATGAAAACTATAATTACTAGGTCTAGTCTGAAAGTTGGTTTCAGTTCATGGATAAATATGAGTTCAAGTGAGAACACATGCTCGTTAATCACCAACTTCTTTACCAAGCACGTCTACTGCATGGACGAATAGTCTGGTTATTTTAAACCCCTGCAATAGGGGCTGAAGGAAGGACCCATTTTTGCAAACTATTTATTACGACACCTCCAAGCAATTGTTCCCTAACAAATAAGGGCAGAGTGCAATTAACAGTCACCACAGTTGCCACAACAATTACTCTCTTCTATTATTAGTTCAAAGATAAAATTTCAACAACAACCAAATTTCAAAATAAAAAAAATAAATGTAGAATAAATTTGGCAACTTTAAAGCAACATGATTGTAAGAACATAGTCACAAGTCCCAACCTATAGTAATAACTGAACTCCAAAGTTTTCAATATAAACATCCAAAATTTAACTCCTTTAAGCCGTAATAAAGCAATACTAATAATGATCCAAGCAAAAATAAAATCAATACAACTCCAAAATGGACCAATAAATTAAAATTCCCATAACAAAAGTGATAGCTGAAGTGATCATTTTATTTATTCGAATTCAACTTTCATTATCATAACATATATATTCATAGATTTATCGTTAATATATTTTATTTAAGAAATAATTCTTAAAATCTTTCAATAATTTGGTAATATTTTATTTTGATGCAGATCTTTTAATAGTTTAGTAAGATTTTATTTGAAAACCATTTATAAAATTTTACTTAAAAAAACTTATTTAATCTTCCAATAGTTTAGTAAAATTTAATTCAAGATTTAGATACTCTAATAGTTTGATAGGATTAAAAAATTCATTAAGTCCTCCAATAATTTAATAGGATTAAAAAATTCATTAAATTCTTCAACAATTTGGTAGTACTTAATTTGATATCTAAATATGGTAAGACTGAAAATTTTATTATTATTTTATTATAAAATATTCATTAAATCCTTCAATAATTTAGTAAAACTTAATTTAATGTTTAAATTCTTTAATAGTTTAGTAAAATTTTATAAATTTGTCATAAACATTTTATTATCATTTTTAACTCACAATCTTTAAATCTTATTTTAAACATATATAAAAAAAATAAGTGAAATGAAAGAATAAATATATAAATAAGCAAGATATAAAAATTACGTTAATGGATGAAGAGAAACCCAAAATTATGCCAAGACAAACTTTAAGCCTATTACTAGTATAGGTTGGTGAGAACCAAGGCCTAGTAAAACCACTCTTTTGGTCAACTGTTTCAACATTTTGTCTTCCATCTTACTACACAGCACCTTTGAAATGCCTCCTGGCAAAATAGTTTAACATACGCCAAGTTTGAAGCACATGGACTTGTGAATGGTCTCCTTTACTCCGTGTTTTCTTGATTTCTCTGTTCTTTTTCCTTCTCCCCCGCCCCCCTTTTTTTTTTCTTTTATTGCTAGCTCCTTCATTATATAATGAAATTCGACTAAAAAAATCTAGGTTTTCATAAAGAGGAAGATCAACTATTTAATGCATCGATTCTTATTCTATTTTTAATTCTTGATTTTCTTTTAATTTCACAATCTTCAACCCCAAAATTTTTGCAAATTCTCACCTTGATTCTCAAATTTACAATTTTTACAAAAATCTTTCGAGTCTGATTTCTTTTCATCTAAAAATAATCTATCGAAGATTTAAATCAAAAAATAAAATAAACAAGTAAATAGAATAAAAACAAAATAACATAAAATAATAAAATAAACAAATTAAAACCCTACAATTAGGTTCGAAGTGAGTTTGAGTTCAACTAATTTAAGTTTAAAGACCTAAAATTAAATCGGATCTAATTGATTTAGATATTGAATTAAATGTGATGTTTACATTCATACATATATATATATATATATATGATATTTCTATAAATATGAAGTTAAATGAACAAAAAGAATGAGGGGGAAAATTTTGAAATTATAAAAGAAAAAAAAAAGAAAAGAGTTTTCTTGGGAATGACCTGTTTTTGTTTTGACAATAAAAAGTGAGGAATCTCTACCGAATCTCGACCACTTCGAGATCCATGAAGGAACCGTAAGAAAAACGTTGGTTTGGACAATGAGAAATTAAGAAAAAGAGTAAGAAAAGTTATCAAAGAACCCCAAAAGAGGTCAAATCTTTTCTTTATTTTTTAAGACTGTAGTTGATAGTTAGAATGGTGGTTTCGAACTTCCACTGCATAAAAAGAATTTTCTTTTTTAATTAGAAAGAAATTTTGTTTTGTATAAATGAGAACGGGAAATTAAAAAAAAAAAAAAATAGAACTTTTTAAACAAAGGCAGGCCAGTGGACTGTGGCAATCTTTGGGCCTATGAAGGAGATAGTAAACCTAAACTAAATATCTTTTGGGCTGAATTCTCTAAGAAAGAAAGGCTAAGACTAGATTTTAGCCCACTAAAATTGACCAACCATCAGTGGCCACGCAGATAGTTGGGAATATGGGAGTAGGCGTCGGGGAGCTTAATCTCTTTAGAAAATGAAATTACTTCGAATTAATGGCCTATATTAATTGATATCTTTTAAAGGTGATATTTAGTAGTTTTTTTTATTGGTTTAGCACCTAATATGTTTCAGATTCAAATTTCAATAATTGTTTGTCCTAATATTATGGCTTCTTTTGTATTAAAAATTATTTTTTCAAAAAAAAAAAAAAAAACTTAAAAAAAAATTTAGGAAAGCAACTCAAGGGTTTTGTTTCAACCAAATACTAAAGTTCTGAATATCTTTTCAACATGAACTGATTTGGTCTTCTGGTTTTGTAGTGTGTTCTTCTTCCATTTATTAAAGATCAATTATAGTCATAAAATATATGCTTTAATATGCAAGTTACCTTTCAAAAGGTGAAGGAAAGTGAACCCTCAAAACCACTTCATTGTTGGGAGGTTACTTTACCATAGCCATCACACCATTGCCTATTTTCTTGATGGGTTACTTATCGGTACCAATCGCCAAATTTGACAATGTTTTAATTTATATTTCATATATAGTTTAAATTAAATTTCACTTCATTCTCATAATTGATTGAATTATTTTTAATTTTATGTATACTACTCTAATCCTTATTTTATATTTGATTGTCAGATATTAATCTTTAATTATTAAATTAAAAAGTTTAACATTTTATCAATAAATTATGTAATTATCGATAACTTTAAAAAAATATTAACAAAAAATCCACCCAAAAAATTAACCAAAACAAAACCTCACAACTTTAAAAAAAATTTTAAAAAATAAAAAATTAATAGACCCTAGAAAAAGCATTTAACAAAATTTAACGTGTGAATCTCACCTTAAAAAAAAAAGGTGGGCCTCGCAATTTTTTAAAAATAAAAAGCTAATGACCTCCAAGAATAAAAAGAAAAAACCAAAAAATTATAACATGATAAAGTACGTAACATATTAAAATCTGTATATTAATATATAGATTCTCCTTCTATAATTTAATTATTCAAAATGAGATTTGATGGACATCACAAAAATAAAGCAAAACAACAATATTTGGAAACAAAAAAAAACTTGTCTTTTTTTATCATCACTTAATTTTTGCTCATAGCAATTTACCATTATTTCCAGTGGATTCTTTGTGGAAAGAACATCATGATAGATCTTTGACCCAAAACACCATCACTGGGTGGAGATTTGTTTAAAAAAAGAGTTTGGAATTAACGTCAGGGGAAATTGTTAAAAAATGTTTGTTTTTCCTATTTCCCTCGGAAACTAGACTCGTTGGGTGGTTGTCTAGCGCCCACTTTACGCAGAAGCTATCTTCCACGATAAACAGTAGTTAACACAAGAATCAATTCCACTTCTTTCCTTTTCTTTTTTGGGCCAATTCCCCCCCCCCCCCCCCCGGCTTTTCTTCGAATAATCCTGGAAAGAGAAATTGTTGACAGATGTTTTCTTCTTTCCTTGGAAATTGATCTGTTGTTCTCTTGTTTCATGCTTAGACTTGACGGTGTTTTTAGTTTCTGATAAATAGAAGCAAAAGGAACTGTCTCAAACACCAGTTTGAGACATCTTCACCAGCTCCTTATGTCGTCATCACCACCATCACTATCATCATCATCATCATCATCTTCTTCTTCTTCTTCTTTTTCTCCTCGCCAGAAATATGATGTTTTCTTGAGTTTTAGAGGTGAAGATACCGGCACAAAATTCACTGATCATCTATATGCTGCTTTAATAAGGAATGGAATCGTCACTTTCAGGGATGATCCAAGGCTTGAGGCTGGAGAAGAAATCGCATCAGAACTCTTGAAAGCAATTCAAGAATCATGGTGTTCACTAATCATTTTCTCTGAAACATATCCTTTTTCAGGTTGGTGCTTGGACGAGCTTGCCGAGATTGTTGAACAGAGAAAAAAGAGGGGACATAAAATTTTCCCAATTTTTTATGATGTGGATCCATCTGATTTGAGAAAACAAACAGGAAAAGTTGCTGAAGCCTTTGCCAAACATGAAGAGAGATACAAGGAAACTAACGACAAGATCCAAAGGTGGCGAACTGCTTTAACTAAAGTGGCTAATATCAAAGGATGGAATTTTAATAACAGGTAACTCGTTCTTTTCTTGTCTAGTTTTCGTTTTTAATCACCGCAAATTTGATTTTTTTTTCTTTTTTGCATTACATGTTATCTACTTTAAAAAAAAAAAAATTTTTTAATCTTGTGTTTTATCGTAGAATTTCATTTAACTTAAGGGTAATTTCTGTTTTATGATGTTGTAACATAGCCTTCCTTCTCATTCTTGCTCTGTTTTTTTCCCGAACTCAGAATAAAATTGTTTCTTAAAATAAAAATGATCACCATGTTTCTTGTTTTGTTTAAAATAAATAAGATATATAAAATATGTATTAAGAATTTTTTTTACTAGGTTGCTAGTTCTTAATTACTTATATACTAACCATTTATGAAAATAAAATCATAAATAATCTCTTCTAACCTTATAGATATTTGGTAATACTTAGTTTCAGTTACTAAAGCTACTAATAAAAAACTTTAGGCTTTAAAGGCATCCTAAATTTGTTCCATAAAGGATTATTGTACCCTTATTTTTTTTTACTCTTAATTTCTTGGCTCATTTTTCGCCTAAAATTTATTTCTCTTATTGTTTGTAGGCCTGAATCAGAATTTATTGGAAAGATTATTACAATGACATTAGCAAAATTATGTGAAACATATTCAGATGTTCCTGATGGGTTGGTTGGAATTAATTCACGTTTGGAAGAGTTGCATTTGAAAATTGACATTGGAAAAGAAGATGATATCCGCATTATAGGAATTTGTGGTATGGGCGGAATTGGTAAAACAACTCTTGCAAGAGTTGTTTATAAAATGTCCCCTCAATTTAAAGGTAAAAGTTTTCTTGGTGATGTTCAACTTAATTCAGAAATATATGGACTTGTTCATTTACAGAAACAACTTCTTTATGAGATTTTGAAAGAAGATTTCAGATTTTCAGATGTTCAAGTAGGAAATGGAATCATTAGTCGTACGCTATCGCGCAAGAAGGTTCTTGTTGTTGTTGATAATGTCGATAACCTGCAACACTTAAAATGCTTGGTTGGAAGGCGTGATTGGTTCGGTATAGGAAGCCGAATCATCATAACATCTAGAGATGAACATTTGCTACAATTCCACGGGGTAGATGATGTGTATCAACCTACAACATTGGATTTTCATGAAGCACTTCATCTTTTCAAATTGAATGCTTTCAAGAGTGATGCTGTGCCAGGAAAAGCTTTCATTGAGCTTTCTAAACGTGTTGTGGGATATGCGGGGGGTCTTCCTTTAGCTCTTGAAGTTTTGGGATCCATGTTGTGGAATAAAGATGCTTCCCAATGGAGAAATGCAATTGAAAGACTTAAAAATGAACTTCACAAAGATATTCATGAGAGGCTTCAAATAATCTATGATGGATTATCAGAGACGCAGAAGAATATTTTTCTAGATATAGCATGCTTCTTCAACTGGGAAAAGAAAGATTTTGTAACAAAAGTACTAGATGGTTGTGAGTTTTCGGCGGGTATTGGAATAGATGATCTCATTGATAAGTCCCTAATAAAAATTGATAAAGACAACAATTATTTGTGGATGCATGACTTGCTACAAGAGATGGGAAGAGCAATTGTTAGAAAACAAATCTCCTAGTGAACCTGGGAAACAATGTAGATTGTGGGAGACAAAGGATGTTTATCGCATGCTAACGGAAAACACGGTAAGTCATTCCATAAATATTACACATAAATTTGTTTATTTAGAATCTCGACTCTACCCAAAATAATAAATTAACGACCGTGAAAAATTATTAAGTCGGTATATATTTTACTCTTATGACATTAAGATTCTGAAATTAGGATATATACAACCAAAATTTTGGGATTACGAATTAGTATTCTTGAAAATGCAAAAGAATAAGATTACTATTGTTTATTTATTATAAAATAACACTACTTTTTTTTTTTACCAAAATAAATAAATTAAGACTATTTAAGTGTTTATTTAATTTTAGTTTTATAGTTTTTTTTTTTATGAAGTTAAAATCACAATTAGGTATTTTATTTCATATAAAAATCAAATAAATAGATAATGAAATTGGATCAAAACTCACATATAATGATACATGCAACTTGAGACAAGGCCTCATTCGCATTATAGTTTTATAATTAAATTATAAATTTTTATATTTAAATTTCTCATCTTAATTTAAATAAAATCAAACTAATTTCTTTTAATGTTAATTAAGCTTTACTGAGAAGTAACCTAACCATTTAAAATCTTTAGTATTATGTACCGTTATAGTTCATTCCTCTTATAATTTGGCTATTAGTTTTATTACATCATGCATTTTGTGTCTTCTTATCCTTCACTCTTTTGATTTTTAGGCTACGGAAGCAATTGAAGGCATGGTCATTGACATTAAAGGGTGCAAAAACATACATGTATCGTTGTATATATGTACATGTATTATTACTTAATCTTGACTTATTTTTGAGCCATGGTTGCTAGATCACATATGTTATTAACATTTTTCCTTATGTGACATCCTTTCAATTTTTTTTATTGTAGTTTTTTAATAAAGTTAGAATCATATATGGTCAAAGGTATTCGTTCAAACTTGAAGACTCATTTACTATTTAGAGAGTTGAACAACAAAAAATGAGACTCATTTAGGGACTTTGGCTCTAACATTTAAGACCTGAGCCTTATTCAAATTATATAATATATATCATTTTTTATATTTATATATTATATATAGTATATAACGAGAAGGGATCAACTAACATAAAATAATTTATATTTTTTTAATTATTGATTTTAATAGATCTAAAAAGTAAAGTTAAATCATTTTTTCTTTTTATTTTTTTCGTCTCTTATATCTATTAAATATATTATATAATAAAATGAGAAAAAAAATCATAGGTAATCACCTAATGACTACTCAAAATTATAACATAACCAATAAGAAATTGAAAACATGTTGTTTTAACTAAAAAAGTTTGTTGGAGCTTTATTTAGATGGAACAGGCATTGAAGAACTTCCCTCTCCAATTGGACATCTCAACGGGCTTAAACGTTTGAATTTAAGTGACTGCAAAAGTCTTAGAAGTCTTCCAACCAAAATTGGAATGGAATCTCTTGAAACGTTAATTCTTTCAGGCTGCTCAAATCTTAAAAGGTTTCCAGAGATCGATGGCAAAATGAAATGTTTGCTGGAGCTTTATTTAGATGGAACAGGAATTGAAGAACTTCCGTCCTCAATTGGACATCTCAGCAATCTTGTTTTGTTAAAACTGAAAGATTGCAGTAACATTGTGAGTCTCTCAAGCAGCATAAATGGGTTGAAATGTCTTAAAACTCTTAATCTCTTTGGCTGTTCCAAAGTTGAAACTTTACCAGAGAATTTGCAGTATGTAGAATTTTTGGAGGAGCTTGATTTAAGTAAAACTGCTATAAGAAAACGTTCATCCTTCATTTTTCAATTTAAAAGTCTGAAAGTTCTGTCTTTCAATGGATGCAAGGGACCACCATCGAAATTACGACTGAATTTGCCTTCTCCTTTCAATGTGTCGCAAAGAGGAAGTTCGGATTCCATGGCTCTGATGTTACCTCCTTTGTTAGGTTTAAGTTCTTTGACGAAGCTGAATCTAAGTTACTGCAATCTTTGGGAAGGAGCTATTCCTAGTGATATTTGCTGCTTATCCTCTTTGGAAGAACTTGATCTTAGTGGTAACAATTTCATCTACCTACCTGCAACTCTTAATCGACTTTCCAAGCTTGGGTTTCTTAGATTGTCAGATTGCGGGGAGCTTAAATCGTTGCCTGAGCTCCTAAGTATAGAACAAGTGATCATAGATGGTTGTGTTTCATTGGAAGTAGTTGCAGATCCAACAACAGTGCGCAATTCAACAAATTGGGGATCAATCACCGGTTTTAACTGCTACAAATTGGCTGAGAAAAACAATGCATTAACAATACTAAAAAAACACCTTAAGGTTAGTATCACTCTCTCTCTGAATCTAACTCTCTAGAATTTGTTGTATTAGTTGCCAAATAACCAAAGATTTTTTTCACAGGTAATTGCTAATGCAAGACCATTATTCGACATTGTTATACCTGGAAGTAAAATCCCAGAATGGTTCCCCCATCAGAGGGATGAATCTTCAATAAAGATACCACTGCCTCCTAATATTCTGAATGATAGTCAGTGGATGGGAGTTGCTTTCTGCTGCATTTTCGTCTTTCGCTTCATTGATGATGATGTTTATAAGAGGGATGCAATAACGTGTAAAGCAGTTATCCACGGTAGGAATATTCCAAAATTCGATTGGAGTGGCTTTACTTTGGGAGGAGAATCTAGGCAGCCTGGGTTCATTAAGGAGCACCTTTGGCTACGTTATTATTCTTGTGACAAGATATTTCCGTTTTCGTTGGAGGAAAAATGTGGTAAAATTGAGAATTCATTGAGCACAGATTGGGCAAATCAAGAATGCAATAAAATTGAGTTCTCAATCCAATCCTCTTTAGGTGTCGCATCTATCAAAGTGAATGTGTGGTGTTCGATTAGTGTATGAGAAAGATTTGGAAGAGAAGGAAGAAATGCAAGAGCAACGCAGCATTCCAACAAATTGTGCAGATCTTGACGATATCCATCAAGACATTGGTGGTGATGAAGGGTCAACCGAGAATGATGGTGTCCTTGTAAAACGAAAAGGTAACGTCTACGATGAGGCAGCAGGACCAAGTGATGAGAGTGATAGCCCTGAAGAAAGACCACACCCCAAGCGCCTGGAAAAAATTTTAAACTTTATAACAAGGAAGAAACATTCTGGTAAACTTATAAACCTTATATGAATCATTTCATTTATTTGCATGCTTTTCAATAAAATAAGGGGATTGCTCGATTTCTATAATTTCTTATAAATTTAATTTGCTTTAATATCTAGGTGTTTTTTCTTCAAGTTGAAGAATAATAATTATGAATTGAAATAAAATAGTTAGTACAAATTACAAAAAATGGCAAGAAAGGTGGGAAGGTGGAATCTTTTGATGTCATTTGGAGCATAATCATCTAATCTTTGCTTCAAAGAGTGTTTTACACCATTTTTTTTGTTTTAATTGGAAGAAAGAAGATTCGAATCTTGTTTTTTGATTTGGTATTTTAAAAAATAAGATCATATGTAATGTTTTTTTTTTCCCAAGGATTATATAGAAATTTCATTTTCCAAAAATCAAGTAGGCAAAGGAATTATAAATTGTGCTACATGGTAAAAAAAAAAACATGAGATAAAGTAGAAGAAAGGTATAAATTAATAAACACAACAATAAATATTAAAATATCATTTAAATGTAAACCACCCAAGTCTAGGATTTCTATTCAAGCTCAAACAATTTATTCTTTAATTTAATTTTTTTTTTACAAAAGATGTTGTTGCTTAGCGATAAAAGAATTAGTTATAAATGTTAAAATTTAAAATTTAGATTTGTTGGATATCACCTTTTAAAAGTAACTAATTAATGAAATAAACTTAGTTAAACATTGAGTTATTATTTGTAGCTTCCTTACAGGGAGCTTAATATGGATAGACCAAGTTTCACTAACGGCTACTAAAGTTGGATTATTTCACCCATTGAACAATGTAGAAGTTGGATTAAGATTAGTTTGTGACAGAATTTATGAACTCTTCATCGTTTGCCAAGGCATGCAATGTTTCAGGTAAAAAGTAAGCTTCAATGTCTTCTTCAGCTCCACCATATACTGTTATCTTCCCATCATGCTTGTTCCCAACCCCACTTCGAATTGCAATTGGCCTTCCCCATCCAAAATCAATGCTATAATAATCAAACTGAGGTGAACCACCCAAGACCAGCAGATTGTTTATACTAGTTGCTGAGCTTGCTGTCAATAGAATAAGACTTTCCTTCCATTATAAGATGATTCTCACCCCTTTCATTACATGAAAGAACGACAAAATAGAATACAAAAAAATCTCTTATAAAATCTTTAGGTTATACAAGTTCAGTCTAATGTATAATATATAAGTTTCCTCCAATTTTATATTGGTTTGTAAAATTATTTTATTTAGTTTATTCTTTAATTTCGCTCACTTGATTTTATAATAATTATTAGATCGTAGATTGTTAGAATGATTTGATTTCAATTTTAATTTCTATGTACTTTTGAGGGCATTATCCCTCCAAAACCATTGTACCACGAAGGCAGCACGAGACTTATACAATTGTAACTAAATTTTTTTTATAATTTTCAAATAAATAAATTAGTTTAAAATTAATTTTGTTTGCTCCTTGCTTTAGTTTTAGAGGTTTCACTTTAAATACTACTATTTATAGGATTAGGCAAGGCTGCTTTCATTGTGCGATAACAAGCAAAGTCAATTAAGGCCTTAATTAAGGCCTATCATTTAATATTTTATGGTATTCTATAGGGTAACTTGTTCTATTCTTATTGGCATGTTTAAAAAAATAATTGATATTAACCTTAATCAATGTATTTTTAAAAATAATTACTAAATTCCAATGTAAAATAAATAAACTGCTATTATCTCTAAATTAAAACTAAATTAAAAACATGAATAATGGCCCACACCAAGGCTAACGGACTAGAATCAATTTTCATTGTTTGAATATTTAGACAATATGGCTTAATATAGTTGATTTATACAGTTATCTTTAAATGTGATATTCATTAAGTATGGCAGTTAAATTTCAATACTTTCAATCCCTTCTAAATTCTAAAACCAGATAATATGAACAGGTTATGAAAGATTCAAATTCACAACAATCTATTTTCCTCCTTTCTTTCTAAATATGCTTGATAGTATCAGAATGTTGGGATACTATCGCAGTCTAAAGCAATTTTATAGTGCAATTTCGAAACTTACTGCCACTGAACGCCTCATAACTTTAGGCTCAGCAGTTTACCTTCTTTCTATAATTAGCTCTGTTTCAATCCAACATACTAAAGGTTATTATTCTTTGTAACCCTCATAGCTCTGTTTCTATATAATTAGCTTTGTTTCATCCAAAAGAAGGGAAAAGAAAAAAAAATGGCAAAACCTTGGCATCTCATATTAGATTTGTTTTAATCTGATGCAAATAAGATGTTGCTAACAAAATATATGCAAAGGCATTTCTTCTCTGTCTGACAATATTCCATCATGGAATGTGTCTGTAGGGAGAGGGTTTATCTGCCAAAGATAGAGAAAGGCTTAGAATACATAACTGTTTATAGTACATCGTCTCAGAAAACTTGCATAACAAGAGACCAATTTACAGAATTATTTCAGAATAGAACTTGAGATGGAAACATCAATCTCCATGGTAAGTAGTAACACAAGGAGGCACTAGGTGCTGGATTTTAATGGCAATTGCTCTTCTGAAGCCACTGGAAGGTCCTCATTTATCACTGATTCTTGGAATATCTTTGGAAGGAAACAACGACCACCAAAGCGTTGTTGCAAGTGTATGATTGCAGAAAAGAACAGGCCCAACACAGGAATAATGATGTTCCAAGCAGTTGAGTAATAATCTGCAGCAGGATCTGCATAAATGTATGAGTCATCTACATCAACATAATTGTGTGCCCTGTAGAGATCATATCCGTGGGGTACCAGGCGAACAAGGGTGATTCCAATGTAAAAGAAGCGAGAAAGAGCCTGTTCTTTTGAGTTCTGGAACATGTTGAAAAGGATTTGGGTGAAAAGAAAGGCATCAAGGATCAAACCAGCATAAGCTCTTGAAGCCCCCAAAATGATCTGCTCTATGTAGTATGAAGAATGGCTTCCGGTTCCAACTAGATTTTTCCTCCATTTCATGAAAGAGGCGATTACAGCTCCGGCTATGTACACTGGAAAACACACGTAGAGCCCGCGATTCTCAGCAACCCACAAGGCCTTTTTCTTTTCATCAGAACATCTAGCAGTCCATGAAAGCATCAGAAGACGAATTTGCAGCAGAAAAGACACCATTGTGACAACCCTAATGATCACCTTATTCATTTCTAGCGATGTTCCACCTCTAATCCAAACAGATCTTCTCACTATCTTGAACGAACATTGCTTCAAGATTTAGAACCAAAGGGATCAAGTGTCCCAAGGCTAGAATGACAAGCATGAGAAGTGAAACAAAAGGACAAACGCCAGGATGCTTCCTCACATGAAAGATTTGAAGTACTACAAAGACAGTTGCAAGAGTGTTGGATATGACAGACATGACCACCTCGAAATCCATTCTCCAAATTGATTCCACTGCCCACCTGCGATAATGAGCTCTTCCTGAGAAGTACATAGGTTCAAAGTAAAGGTGATCAGTTGTTTCACGCATGCTCTTAATGCTTCCCTTGATTTTACTTCCTTTTCTGTCTGAGTTCAATGGAGGAAAATGAATATCCACAAGGATCTCGCAGTCCATTGAATGACTTACAGGTGCTTTGTTTTCTGATCTGAGTTCTCTGCAGCCAACCATGCACAGATTACCTGTTTCAGCATCATAAAACCCTTCAGCAGAAATTTGGATTTCCCAATATCCATTTGAAGATTGGTTAAATGGACGATTAAGGCTAGAACTCAATTCCAAACTAGGTAGTTTGATGCTCATTTTGTAGCTGATATTAAGCAAGCTACGATGGTATCTGATTTAACACCAGGATTTACAGGCCTTGAGCTTGAGGATGGTATTAGAAATGGAAATCTCTCATAAGGCTGATCACCCACTGCAAGAGGAATTGAATAACCGCATCCTGTTTGTCCTTCGGAATTTTTGATTGAGATATGAAAACCCATATCTCCAGAATAGCCATCTGGGTATTTCCCCAGGCTGCTCTTCCTAGTCGGATTCTTCTTTAGGCATGACTTCTTTACTTTGTCCATTGCCATGTACTCATACTTCAAACCTTGAAGCTGAATTCCTCCCCTACTATGGTAAGTATTTCGGAACACGAACCTATCAAAGAAACCAGATTCATTCCTCGGCTTTTCACTCCAAATTTCACCTAAAACAGTATTCGTGTTTCTGATAGACAAGATTGCTGGAAATCTCAAGCTCAACCTTGTTGTGCAATCTCCAACATGAGACTTCTGCAAGGAGCTTGATGCATCATAGATTCGGCAAGCAACTATACAAAGCCGATTCTTCTTTGCATCCCAAGATCCTTCCCCAACTAATGATGTGCTGAAATTGAAAGAGCTATAATACCCCATATGACTATTGTTAGGAAATTCTATCAGAAGCCTCAAGCTTAGCTTATCGTCGGAGCACTGAATCATACGCAAAGATATGACCCGCGGCAAATATCCAATACCGTCACCAAATGGATTGCAACTCTTTGAAGAATCACAACCACTTGCATACTCTAGTTCGAAAACATTGCCTCGACCTAAAACCATATTACAAATAGTTCGACTCCGCGATAAGCTGAGGGATGACACCACTGGAATATCAGTTCCCCCAGGGCACCCTTGACTAAATTGTTTTGAAACCTTGGTGCACTTGTAACTTACTTCAGGAAACATCAGAAGGGAAATTTGCTCAAAGTAATTTGGTTCAGCAGCAGGATACAAGCTATCCATGGTTCCAGTGACTAAACTATTAATAGTACTTGAACTCTTAATATTGTTGAACTTGAGAACAGCAGCAAGATGAATCAGCTTACCTTCTTTGGAGTATGTATAGCTTGATCCCACCATGCATAGCTTCCCGGTAGTTCTAGACCAGAAGCCATGAAAATCAAAGTCCAGAACTCCACGATTACTTGAATCACTTGAATATGAATAGAATGACAAACCAGAGGAGAAACTCTGTTCGTAGTTATAGAAGCTTTGAAAGATTAGGTTTCCTGCTACCTTGAAGACATCCTCATCATCAGTTGCATATACATGATGAGTTTCGAAAACTAGAGCTTTCGATTCAGATAAATAATACTGATATGAGCTACGATTCAAGACTTTATCCCCACCATAGTAGTAACCAGTTTGACGTCCAGGAAATGGGAAGATACTGAACTCCTCATCAGCTGGTTTTGATTCATGAACAACTGAATCACAGTGATGACCATAACTAAGTTGAGTTGCGGTGCCAGATACAATATTCAGGTAGAAGAAAGAGGAGAGAAAAAACAGCAATGAAACATGAAAGGAAAGTTTTGATGAAGTAGAGAATATGGAACAATGATCCATAACTATAGGCTTGAATTTCTTCAGACAAAAGGATTGGGAGGAAGAACTTATAGGAAACTTGGAAAAGAGGTGAAAATATAGAGCTCTATCTCTCACTGAGCTAAGGTGAACTAGGCAAAGCTGGTGGACCTTCAAGGAAATTTCCTGGTGCACGAGCTTTGTAGAAAACTTGCATCTTTGACTTGACTGAAAATCATCTCTACTAACTCTTCTTAGTTTCGAGTGGGACCAATGACGTGATAATAGCATGCTTAATTCATAATATATCTTTGAAAATCGATTTTTTTTTTGGACTTCGGTTTCGGTTTGAATATTTTAAATATTTTTATTTTATAATTCGAAAATCGATACGAATTGAATTGAAACATTTAATATTAAAGAATTAAAAAAACTAAGTTTTGACCCAGTTTGGGAATAGGAGACGTTTCTTGGCAGGTCCTACAGCTGACTTGACTTAAACTAGAGCCAGTCATTTACTTTTAGATAGCTGAAGCTGTCGACCATGCTTTCAGTGTATATAAACCACAATTTTCACTAATTTCATTCAGAGAAATAAACCATGTTGTCCCTCATTCGCCAAACATATGAAGGAAAGGAAAGGTCAAATAACAACTGTCAGAGAAGACATTCCAGAGGAGCAAATGCCGGACATTTTCTGTCATCCTTTTAGTTATCAAGAAGATCATTAAAAAAGCAAAATTAAAAAAAAAAAAAAAAGCCATTGGAGAAAGTTGCAAAAATTTCCAATTTACAATGTTGAAATTATTTACATCCATATACAATGCTGAAACTATATATAAGCGTCCTATGAACCGAAGCATCTTGATAAGAAAAAAAAAACTACTTTACATATTTATAAATTAAACCATTTTAATCCAAGTTTCAAATTTTTAATTTAAAAAAGGAGTTCATATTGCAGACTTGAACGTATTATCAACTCGGTTATTTTGACATTTGAGGAGAATAAGAAATTTACACATCCAGCCATAGAGTCATTAAATTTCTGTGAGCAGCTTTCTCACCTTCATCGACGTCTTGAACGCCACCTTTTACCATGCAACCTACCTGAGCACCATCCATATATGCTTTACATGCCACAAGAATATCATCAGCACGCCTGTAGAAATGGCCCACAACAAAGTCCTCAAAATGCTGCAGCCAAACATGATTTTTTTTAGAATTTTAAGCCAAAGAGAAGCAATGGTAATTATACATTCTAACTCGCATTGTGGAACAAAATTTTCTTATATTATCATCAATATCAATATCTTAGTGCAAGTGATTAGTACCACATTGAATAGATCATTGTCTTCACTGACAAGATAAATGTATCCTCATTGTAATGCCGAGACAATAATTCACCTTTTGATGTGCCATTATGATGTGCCAAACCAGGCTCGTTAAACTAGGGCTTCTGATTCAAGATTAGAGCCTAAATACATACCAGAACTTGGAGCATGGTTGACATACCAGGTATCCACTTCTCATTCTTATAACCAGACCAAATGTTAAGAAGACTAAGAAATACTTTGCCACAACTATACAAATTTGGATTGAGCAGAAGTCCACCAGAATAGATAGTATACATGCTGAAACAAGCAATTTCCTAGTCATCCAACCAAACATGTATACCAAAAGATATAATCATAAAAGATGCAAGATAATATTTCAAATTCATAATCCTCAATTACAAACTGGTGGTACTTGAGGATGGCTAGCAGGGAAGAAAACATCAAAGAAAAAGAGGCCATCATGGTAGGGGGTGCCCTCTGCTCCTATAATTACAGCCCTCAAGAGATCCATTCTTGATTCGTAAACCCTAACAAAAATAGTATCTGTTGAGACCAAAAAAAAGAGATAAACTAAGAAGCAATATTATTTATATATTTCATCGGCAAAAGAGGAAATTGTTACAATCACAGTGGAAGATCTCAGCTGTTAATATTGCATCCAAAACTTAGGGTGCATTTTGAGTCACAATTCAAGTTTGTTTGCAGTATTCACTAAACAATGGTTTTATTGAAATACGATTGATAAAAGAAAGAAAGAGTTATCAAATGAAAATTCTCTTGGAGTAGGATATAATACTTAAAACTCACCGGTAAATCTTTCTCAAGTATTTTCCACTCCTCCTGAATCTTCTTTGATGGCTGTCACAAACAGAATTTAATAAAGACCAATTTTATTGGTTGAAAATTAGGAATATCACAACAAAGAAAAGGAAGAGCTTAATATATCTTGAAAAGCTAGTCACCTGCTTTGTTGAAGCATCAGTTGAAGCATAGTGATGGTCTGAAAAATCTTCAACAGTATCAAACTATTTAAATAGTTGGAACTTACTGAGGATATCTTCTTCATTTACATTTCTCTGATTTCTGATGTCTGCCACTTCTTAAGGAGTTACATACGTGGCATCAACTGGATCAGGAAAACTTGAATAGATATTATGCTTATAGAAACTATATTTGGGCTTCATAGGTGGTAGCCACCAAGACATGGATGGTTCCGCATCCACAGTGTGATTTAGTTGTGCATCTACATTCATAGGAAAATTTGAATGCAACAAACTACTAGCACCAATTTGGCTCTGTATAGCAGACTTAAAATGATACCAAAAAGCTGGAGCTACTGCATGAGGGAGCATCAACAGTCGATGAAATGTTTCCATAAGAAGTTTTCTTTTTACTCTCTGAAAAATCTGCAAACCAAGGGATGGATGCCTCTACTCCAGCAGGAATATCAACATAATCAAAATGTGCTTGCAACATGGAAAGGTAATAGTTACCAAAATAACTCATCATTGTAAGCCAAATCACAATCCAGGTTAAATATATTATTTGATCCTTGGGTAGAATTCTTAGAAGGTTCAACCTTGTTTATTTAACTAAGAGATTTAGTCACAAAGCCCTGTATAGAAAATGGGGAAAAATAAACAACCAAATTATAGGTCCACTTGTGCATTAAATTTGATGCTGGGCACAATAAACAGAAATCACTACAAAAACACTTCAATCTCTCAGATACTTCTGATTGAACAGCACTATACACAACCAGAGCTATTTTTTACAGCCTTCCCTTTTTTTCGTTACATCAACTCTCTCATCAAGGATCATTATATCAGTCGAATCTTCATATTTATCAACATCAATTACTTCATGAAAAACAACCTGCCAATACATGAAACATAAATTTTCTAGTAATGCATCAGATAAGGAAGATTTTTCTCAGAGCAAAAAGAGTGATGTGAGAAACCAGTTAACAAAACATAGCTTGCTAAAGAATCATTTAAAGAATGTGAGGCTTTGCTAAAACCATGTTGTCTCTATTTTTAACAAGGCACGCCTATTGCAAGGACAAATAGTATATGAAAGTTGGTTTTGGTTCATGGAAGAATATGAGTTCAAGTGAGAACACATGCTCATTTATCACCGACTTCTTTACCAAGCACGCCTACTGCATGGACGAATAGTCTGGTTATTTTAAACCCCTGCAGCAGGGGCCAAAGGAAGGACCCATTTTTGCAAACTGTTCATTAGGGCACTTCCAAGCAATTGTTCCCTGACAAATAAGGGCAGAGGACACTTAACTGTCGCCACAGTTGCCACAACAACTACTGCCTTCTATTATTACTTCAAAGACCAAATTTCAAAAAAGAAAAAAAAAAAAAACAATAAATTTGGCAACTTTAAAGCAACATGATTGTAAGAACGCAGTCACAAGTCCCAACGTACAGTAATTACTGAACTCCTAAGTTTTCAATATGAAAATCCAAAATTTAACTCCTTTAAGCCCTAATAAAACAATACTGATTATGATCCAAGCAAAAAAAAAAAAAAATCAATAAAACTCCAAAATGAATCGATCAATTAAAATTCCAATAACAAAAGTAATAGCCAAAGCAATCACTTTATTATTCGAATTCAACATTCAAAGATATGATATTTCTATAAAAAAGAAGTTAAATGAACAAAAGAATGAGGAAGGAAAATTTTGAAAATAAAAGTTTCAAGCAATGGCAGGCCAATGGGCTGTGTCAGTCTTTGGGTCTATGCAGGGTATGCTAGACTTAAATTTAATATCTTTTGGGCCGAATTCTCCAAGGAACAAAAGCCAAGACTAGATTATGGCCCAATAAAGTTTGACCAACTGTCAATGGCCTAATAGATAATTAGCAGTACGGCAGGATGAGGTGGAAGAGCTTAATCTCTTTACAAAATGAAATTACTTTAAATTTGGAGTTTATTTTAATTAATTTATATAGGCATTTTTAAATATGGCATTTAGTAGACTTTTTTTTTATTGATATAACATTCAGTTTGTTTAAGATTCAAATTTCAATAATTACTTATCCTAATGTTGCGGCTTCTTTTGTATTAAAAAATTACTTTCTTAAAATAACATGAAACTTAAAAGAAATATCATTTGTAATAGAAAAAAAAAATAGAAATGTAGGAAAGCAACTCAAGAGTTTTTTTTCAAACCAATACTAAAGTTTTAAAAATCATATCAACATAAGCTGGTTTGGTCTTTTGATTTCGGAGTGTATTCTTCTTCCATTTATTAAAGTCCAATCACAATCATAAAATATATGCTTTAATATGCAAGTTACCTTTCAAAGGTGAAGGAAAGTGAACCCTCGAAACCACTTCATTCTTGGGAAGTTTTCTTGTACCATAGTCATTACACCATTGCCTATTTTCTTCATGGATTACTTATCTATACCAAGAACCTAATTTGACAAATTTTTATTTTACATTTCATATATAGTTTAAATGAAATTTCACTTCATTTACATAATTGATTAATTGTTTTTTTAATTTTATGTATACTAATCTAAACCCTTTTTATATTTGGTTGTCAAATATTGATGCTTGGTTATTGAAACTAAAGAGTCTAACAATACTCTATCAACAAATCATATAATTACTGAAAACTTAAAAAAAAAAAAAACATAATATAGTTCCTAAAAAAATTTAAAACATGTGTATGTCAGTGTACATATAAATGGACATTTATGCTAGGCCAAAACCTTAAATAGATTGCAAACCAATATTATTCATTAAATTTTTAAAATGGGTTTGATTTTTTATATAATCCTACAAAAAATTGACATAGACATGTAAGGTGGAGAAAGAAAAGGAAAAACAGTGGTAAGGAGGCCAAGCATGATTTTCTCTATGCTAATTGTGGATAAAAGCTTGAAAACATATATGTAAGGCTATACGTTGTTTGACGACAAAAGAGATTTCAAAGTAAAGTTGCTAGTCAAAAAAGAAATTGCCAAATGAAAAGACCCCCAACCACTACTAGGAAGGTTTTTGCTTGCAAAATTTAGCAATCCACCTCAACTGAAGAATATAATTAAAGATTAATTGGACTTTTCAGTCTAGCTCTTTCTTTCACCATAGATTTCATTCACATTTTCTTCCTTCTTTTTTTTTTTTTTTTTTGCAACAAATAGGAATAAAACTCCTACAAATTAAGCTTCTCTTTAGGGAAAAAAAAACACAAGCTAATCTCTCTTAAAGGGAAAAACATGATGTATTATTAATAGGTCAAAATTAACCATAAAAGTTAATTAAATAACATTAGATACCAAACTAAATCAGGTATAGAATTTTTAAACTCTACAAATAAAGTTAATAAATGCTTATTAAAGGATATTTTGAAAATGAATTAATTATCAAGTAAAGAAATGTCAATTTTTTTAATTCAATCAATCGATGTATATCTAAAATAATAATTTAATATATTCATAGTTGGGTTTTCAATTTAATATAAAATTAATTAATTTTTAAGTAAACTTTTTGTTTACCTTTTTCAATTGATTTCACAAAACTTTTGATCAATCAAGAATAAGGAATTTATATTTTCTAAGTATATGAACCAAATTAGAGAAATTCTCCATCAGTCTTTCAAAGGGAGATGCCTAACATTTGGGTGCTCAATATTTAAGGTATTTATACTTAAGTGCATTTAGATATAAAAACAAAAATACTTTGAAAAAGTAAAATTTATTAAACTATATTTATGATGGCCAAGATAAGGTGCTACTAATGTCTATATGGTCAAATATTGATTTTCTTCTACAAATCAAAACCCTTTGATTATTTGATATGTTTCCTAACTTTGAGTTTTTCTTATTTGTTAATGCATGTTATATAAAATCATATAAAGAAGATAATTTTTTTCTCATTTTATAAATTTTATCTCGTTTAATTTAGAATTCAAACTTAAAACATTTAAAATAAAATTTTAAACTGTAATGGCTGAAATTTTTTCTTTAAGATTTTTTTAACTTTAGTTTACCAAATCATGTTTGAAACATATACAAAATTTCATATCAATCTTGGTAAGAAATCCTTCTAGGAGAATCTTAAAATGAGAAAGATAATATCATCTCCTTTTCAATAGATATATATATATATATATATATATCATCTCTCTTTTTCAATAAAGTGAAATGAAATTGACATGAGGCACTACAAGAAAATGAATATTTAACAATACTATTTTGTAACAACTGAAAATATTATTGTAAAATATTGTTATATTTACAATGACTTTTTATAATAATTGCTTAATTAAATTTTTTAATATTTTATACAACGATAAATTTTATCATTGTGAATTCCTCTATCAGTTGTAATGCCAACAAAAAATTGTTGCGAAAATTTGTTTTATTTGTAATGATTTTTTCATTACCGTTGCTTAATTATTTTTTAATATTTTATATAAAGACAAAACTTTGTTACAAAAAATTCTATCATATTTGTAACCATAACAAAAAGTTGCTACAAAAAAATTTTTATTTGTAATAATTTTTTAAAGTCGTTGCTTAAGTTATTTTTTTTAATATTTTATTTAATGACAAAAAAGTTGCTATACAAATCTTATAATATTTGTAATGACAATAAAAAATTATTGTGAAAACCTATTTTATTTACAACCATTTTTCAATTGATAGCCCTCATTTCTATGGTTTTCAGTTTAGTGTTCTAGGGATGTGGGTATAACATTAAAAAGAAGCTATTTCATTACTTAAGTTATTTTTTAATATTTTATACAATGACAAAAATTATTGTTATGAAAACTTTTTATTATATTCGTAATGATAAAAATGTAATGTTGTGAAAACTTGTGTCGTAACGATTTTGGGACCGTCAGACGTAAAGTGTTTTAAAATTGAAATAAATTAGGGGAGTCACCACCAATCTTTGTTAGGGTGTGATTAGCCACCCAAAAGTTTATCTTTTTAATAAAACTATAAAAGCGAGTTTAAAGTTTATCAAAAAGATAAATTTCGATCTACGAAAAATCAGGTTGGGTCCGAGAGTCGGTTACGTATGGGAAAGGATTAGCACCCCCATAACGCCCATAAATTGGCACCATTTAATTACGCGTTATTTTTGGTGTTAGATAAAAATGGTTTCAATTTGAAATTTAACATTAATTCCCTTCATTTGGAAAAATAAAATTTTGTTAAAGTTCTTTATTTAGGAATATTGAGAAAATCTTAAAGTTAAAGAATTATTTTAAAATTCTCTAACATCTAAGTAGAATTTTAAAATAACTCTTTTCGCTTAAAATTTAACACGATAATCCTTAAAATGAAATAACAATCTTTATAGAAGATAATTGTTAGTGACTCTCCAACATCTAGGCAGAGTACCAAGAATTATTTCCTTCGGACTGTTATTTCTATTTTATTTTATAATATCATAATTTTTTTAAATGTATTATTCTTTTTTATTATAAATATGTTATCATCAAATAATAAATAAAAATTAAAGAGAGAATAATGCAGACAAATATCGACGATAACACGCTAACATATGTATGCTAATGAAATGCAATTTAGAAGTTGGATTCTTAAGTATAATGAGATCACCCCGACTCTCCAACATCTAGACAGAGCTTAGGTGCGATTGTTTATATTTAAGATCTCAATTTACTATTATATTTTTTATTTATTAATTTTATTATTAATGCGAATTAAGAATTAGTGTAAAAAACTTAACAAAGTAAAATTTCCTAAATACCCCATCATCTAGGTAGCATTCGAGAACATATTACTTCAAATGAGATTTTCACATGTGTCCTTAAGATTTTCAGAATGTTTTGGAGTAAGGGCTTGGGTAGAGGTTTTAAAAGTTAGGGTTTCAAGATTTTGAAGATTAGAATTTTAAGGTTTTGGCTTTTAGGGGTTTTGAATTTGGGGGTCTGGATTTAAAGGTTGGGATTTTAGGGTTTTGGATTTTATAGGGTTTGGATTTAAGGGTTTAAAAGTTTTAGGGTTTTGGATTTTAGGGGGTTTGGATTTAAGGGATTTTAGATTTTAGGGGTTTTAGAATCCTAGGGTTTTGGTTTTAAAAATTGAGGTTTCGTTTTTAAGAAAATGCGAACATTTCTAAAAATCCCTAACATCTAGATGGATTTTCGAAGCAAGTTTGATTTTAGTGATTTTTGAAATTTAATCAATAATTTCTCATATATTTATTTTTTTTATGAAAATTTATTAATAATAATTTCCCAACATTTAGGCGAAATTATTTTTATGAAAATGTTTTTATTTCCTCCAACATCTAGGCAGAAAAAATAATAAAAATTATTTTTTTTGAGCATTTTTAATATGTATTTTTAATTATTATCTTATTTATTTTCATTTTTATTATTATTAAAATAATTAAATATTTATTCTAACAAATTTAAGAATTTATCATGCATCAATATAAAAAAACTTAAAATAACAAAAATAATAATATATAAAAAAATTAGAAATTTGAAAAAAAATTTTTTTTTACCTGAACCGGACAGGTTAACGGTTATGTCAATGCTGGTCTAGACTGGTTTAACAGTTCAATCAATGGTTCGAGAAGTCTAGTGGTTCAGACTGGTTCGATCGGTTCACTAACGGTTCGTTTGGACCGGTTCAAGGCTAGTTGAAGCGGGTTGGCGGGTCGATTTACACAGATCTCGGGTTGGATCCGGGTCCACGTGCTGATCTCAAGTTGACGGGTCGGTTAAAGCGGAGGTTGTTTTGGGTCTTTCCCTAAATGACGTCGTTTTGAGTCTCAGCCTTCTATATAAGACCGAATTTTTTTTTCATTCATTCTGCCCTCTTTTTGCCCAAAAAAAAATTATAGAGCTCTTAAGGGAGCTCTGTGGCCCAGTCGACGTTCGACCTCCGATGTTTGTGCCGTTGTGCTGGTTGTTGCACCTACCGCCATCGGTGGGTCGTCATCGGTGGTCGAAAAACATAAAACTTTCTCAAATGTTCACCTTCTCGTGATCTTTTCAGATCTGGTGCCCGTTTTGCCATAAACTACCCAAATCGGTGTAGATCGGGGCTAAAAGCTTTCGGTCTTCTCTACCTGTTTTTTTTTCTTTGTAAAATCAAAACTGATGTTATTTTTGTTGCAGGTACCTTTTTGGCATTGGGTTCCTCCCTACGAAGAGGACTGTTTGTCTTTTTTTTTTATTTCTATTTTTCTATTTTTTTTTTATGGTTGGTGTGGGTTCTATTTGGGGTTGTTGAAGGGAGAGGTTTAGGTTGGTGTCTGGGCTCGAAACGAGAAGGTGCTGAGGGTAGTATGTCTAGAGGTTTCGAAGATCTGTCCGTAGGTTTTTTAGATGGGGTGTCCGAGAGAGAGTCTGAAAGGGAAGAGGCTAGGGGTTTTAAAGAGCTTCAAATAATGAGATAGATGGTGGTCGTAGACATGGTAGGGTGGCTGCTTGGTCTAGTGGCTAGAAAGGGGACTGGTCAGAGGCTGGACAGGGGGTTGGTCGGGGGCTGAACAAGGGTGGCAGCGGTGCCGTACCAGCCCTCTGGTTTCTGTCTCTTTTTCCTTTTTTTTATTATTATATTTTTTTAAATATATTTATTATTATTATTATTATTAAAATTATTAATATTAAACTGAAATGAAAACAGTAGACCCGGACAAAACCGGTGTCTACAACTTGTTTTATTTGTAATAATTTTTCAATGTCGTTGTTTAATTTTTTTTAATATTGTATATACCAACAAAAAGTTATTAAGAAAATTTTTATCATATTTGTAATGATAAAAAATTATTGTTATGAAAACTTATTTTATTTGCAATGATTTTTTAATATATTTTTGATATTTTCATTAATTAAAAGAAGGATTTTGAAAATTAACAAGGAATTTAAAGCGGTAGCTCCAAATTCCACCTATTTACATGGCTTTTGCAAATTCCTTCCCTTAAGTCCTGATTCCTGATTCCACTTGTCCTACTACAAAAAATAGAATTTTTTAATTTTGTACAACTTATTATAAAATATAATTGTTATAATTATAATTATAGAAACTCTTATTTATGATTTTAAAACTATTTTATTATATTTTAATTCTTTTATTTATATGTCAAAATACTTTATTCACATTTCATAGTTATAATTCAGAATTAATATGAATATTTAAAATACTTTTCATTAATATATTCATGAAATTCATTGACATAAATACTATAAATCATATAATGGAAAAAAATATCTTATATGAAATTAACATAATAATTTAATTTAATTAAACAAATAGTGATGAACATTTTAATTGTTTTTTATAATGTATGATTATTGAGGGAAGATGATTAAAACCTAACTTTTTGAGCATGGATAAATATACTTTACACCATCAAATCAAATATTTAAGTGAAATAATTAAAATAACTAAGTAAACTAAAATAATATAATAATTAGCATTTAATATTTATCAACTCATAAAAAATTCAATTAATAATAAAATCACCATTCTAGAAATTATATAAAAAATTACTAATTATTTTAAAATGATTATACATGACTACATGCATAAAAATACAAAAAAAAAATCACTAATTAACAACTCACATTCCCTCTCAAACTTTCAACTAAATTATCCAAAAAAAATTAAAATATTAAAATTTTAATCAATCATTCGCTTTTCCCTCTCAAATTTTCACCTAAATAAGAAAAAAAAAAGCAAAAAATATAATTTTAAGTTTTAAATGGCACACGTGAATAGTTTCCAAAAGCCTTCCAAATTCTCACCTAAATTTTAAGGTAGAAAATAACAAAATAAAAATTTTATTATTGATTCAGTTGAACCAAAATCCACCAAACCTTTCCCACTTTCATGTCTCAAAATTCATCTCTATTTATGGTTCACTCTAACTCTCTCTTTCTTTAAAAATTCATCAATGGCGAGGCCTCTCTCACTCATCACCACACTTCCTATTTCTTCTAATCTTTTCTAAGTTCCATTCACACTATCTTTGCCTTCTTCCTCGACCCAAGCGGCTAACCACACTATTACTAAACCCAAACTCTTCCTCCTATCTTCATATTTGGTATAAATGGGCTTCATAAAAAAGAAAAAATCTTTTTAAAAAATATATTTTTGATTTCTTTTTAAAAAATTATAACTTCACAAAAAAGAAAAAATCTTTTCTAAAAAAATCTTTTTGATTTCTTTTTAAAAAATTATAAAATATAATAAAATTATAAAAATTCAAAAAGAAAAAAATGGGAGGTGCACCCAAAAAATAACAATAAAAAACCTCACACCTTTAAAAATATTTTTAAAAAATAAAAAGTAATGAACCCTATAAAACACATTTACAAAAATTTAATGTTTGGATCTCACTTTAAAAAAAAAAGTGGGTCTCGCACCTTTTGAAAAAAAAAAAAAAAAAGGCTAATGATCTCCACTAATAAAAAAATGCGACATCTTGGAATCTACATATCAACAAATAGATTCTCGTTTCACAATTTTATTATTCAAAATAGGACTTGATAGACATCACAAAACAGAAAAGAGCTTTCTCTCTTACTCATCACTTATTTAAACAAAATTACTATATGGTCTGTCATGGCCAGTAATGTTTTATGTAAAAAGCATGCTTCAATAACTGTCCCCAACATAGATCCTATTGTCTTCCCATCGCGCGTGTTCCTTGCGCCACTTTGAATCGCAAGTGGAAGTGGCCTTATCCATCCAATCAATACTATAATAATATAATCAAAATGAGATTAACCACCTAAGACCAAAATATTTGCTTACTACGCTTCCAAGGCTTTCCTTTCAAATTTCCAACAAGTTCCTCATCTTTTCCTCAGTGAAGCAATAAACTTGTTCATTTGCCATGCTGTATTACCTGTCCTATGCTCTATTAGCTAGTTCGTATAATTTCATGTGAATTTTTGAGCCAATTAATATAACTCAAACTGGCCAAAAAAATTTTACTCCCTCTGTCTCATTTTCTTTGTTCAATTTTTTTTTATGTCCCAAAACTATGTCTTATTTTCATTTTTAACATTTAAAACTCTTATTTTTTATATTTTAAAATTATTTTTATGATTTTTTTGTACTTTTTGACATTAAAAATTATGAAACTTTAATTTTATAAAAAAAATTTAATTTAATATTCAATAAATTAAAGTCAAAATTTTTTTTCTTAAATTATATGAAAGTCAATGCAAGACAAACAAATAGGAATGTGGGGAGTAATATAACTCAAAGGGAAATTTAATGATAATGAGTTTAAAAAACTGTTAATAAATGCATGTTAAAGTCACTTCCCTTGTGATTACCCTAATTTGAAAACTTTAATGGCAACTTAACTTATGTTGCAGTATAAAAGCTTTCTCTTAACCAAGAGAAGGAAAAAATAATCAAGCAAATGGCAAGTTTCAATGTTATGCTACTAGTTTTGGAGTTTTGGTTATTATGCAAGTGGAGAAGTGGCTCTTGATGTATGATCCAATCAAAGTAAATAATTATGAAGCCAGATGACATTGCATTCAAGATTCGTTGCCTAGCATTGCTGCCATGAACTTATCAAATTTGTCAATTTTGCCATGATGCATATGATAACTTGCAGTATTTATTTACTGCCGGAAGCAGATGGCTTAAGGGAAGAGAGAGTCTAAAACTCAGAAATTCTAATAGGTATTGTACCTTAGAAATAAGGGAATCCAAATCCCACATATGCCATGTAATTTATGTTATTTTTTAGTATTTTTGTCTTGACAATTTTTTAGAAAATTAAAGCAAAAGTTGAAAAGTGAAATCATATTCGATCAAAATAAATGGAAAATTAAAATATGTTCGGTCATGTATGCCATGACACAATGGTGAAGAAAAGAGCTCTTCAAAATTCTAAATACAACTATAATTTTATCAAAGAGTGCTCAAAAATGGAATAAGTGGTCTTTAGTTAGCAACATCTCACCAAGTCCTTCTCCTTGCGAAGAATGATGATTATTCATTGAAGCTTCCCCTGTATTTACGTTCAAGTGCAAACTAAAAGCTCTAAAATTCATATACTATTCTCCTTCCACAATTTAATTGTTCAAAATGGGACTCGCACACCACAAAAATAACGCAAAACAACAATGTTTGAAAACAGAAAAGAACTTGACTCTCTTAGTTATCACTTAATTTTCACCCATAGCAATTTACCATTCTTTCCTCGCGGATTCTTCCTTGAAAGAACATCATAACAGATCTTTCATCCAAGAGACCATCACCAGGCGCTTTCATAGGTATTATAGAGATTTCTTTAAAAAAGGGTTAGGTCAAGTGAAATTGTCGAGAAATGTTTGTTTCCCTATTTCCCTTGGAAACTAGACTCTTTTGGTCGTTGTCTAGCGTCTACTTTACGCAATAGTTATTTTCCTTTATAAACATTAGTCAACATAGCAGCCAATTCCCCTCATCTTCTTTGAATCTTCCTGGAAGGAGCCTCATAGCATATCTATGATCCAAAAGACCACCACTAGGCGCTTTCACAGTTATCATATGTAGATGCAATCGAAATAACAGTTGGGCAACGTAAAAAGAAATTGTCGACGGATGTTTTATTCTTTCCTTGGAAATTGATCCGTTGTTCTCTTGCTTCATGCTCAAACTTAACGGTGTTTTTAGTTTCTGATAAATAGAAGCAAAGGGAACTGTCTCAAACACCAGCTTGAGATATCTTCCTCTTCCACCTCCTCCTTATGTCGTCGTTACCATCATCATCATCATCTTCTTCTTCTCGACAGAAATATGATGTTTTCTTGAGTTTTAGAGGTGAAGATACCCGCAAAAACTTCACTGATCATCTATATGCTGCTTTAAAAAAGAATGGAATCAAGACTTTCAGGGATGATCCAAGGCTTGAGGCCGGAGAAGAAATCGCACCAGAACTCTTGAAAGCAATTCAAGAATCATGGTGTTCACTAATCGTTTTCTCAAAAACGTATGCTTTTTCAAGTTGGTGCTTGGACGAGCTTGCTGAGATTGTTGAACAGAGAGAAAAGAGGAGGCATAAAATTTTCCCAATTTTTTATGATGTGGATCCATCTGATTTGAGAAAACAAACAGGAAGAGTTGCTGAAGCCTTTTCCAAACATGAAGAGAGATACAAGGGAACTAAAGACAAGATCCAAAGATGGCGAACTGCTTTAACTGAAGTGGCTAATATCAAAGGATGGCATTTAAACAACAGGTAACTCGTTCTTTTCTTGGCTAGTTTTTGTTTTTAATCACCGCAAATTTTATTTTTTTTTTCTTTTTTGCAGTACATGTTATATACTTTAAAAAACTGTTTTAATATTGTGTTTTATTGTTGAATTTCATTTAAAAAACATAGACTTCATTCTTATTCCTGCTCTGTTTTTCGTCTCAAACTGTATTAGGAATAAAATCTTGTCTCTTCAAAATAAAGTGACCACCATGTATAATGTTTTGTTTGAAATAATAAAAAGAAAAGAAATTTATTTAAGAAATATTTTTTGTGATGAGATTGCGAGTTATAATGCACTTATATATTAATCATTTATGAAAAATAAAATCATAAATAATTTTTTAAAAACTTGAAATACATTTGGTAATGATTTTGGTTACTAAAGCTATAAGTACAATAACAGGCCAGAGGTTTTTAAGTAGGCTTGTCCATGAATCGAGTTAAGTCCAATTATTATTTAGAGTCTCTTACCCAAGGCAAGCTTGATTATTATTCAAAAATTTTAAAAATATTGAAAAATTCTTTATATTAATACGTTATATATTTTAAAATTAAATTTAAATAAAATAATTCTTCTCATTAAACAATGATGTGGGTCAAACACAAACTTAAAAATTCTTATCAAGATTCAATTTGAGATGAACTTGGCCCGTGGGTAAAGCATGTAATTCCATCTATGACCAAGTCTACTTTAAAGGTATCCTAATTTTGTTTGGTAAAATTTTTTGTGCTTTTATTTTTTGATTCTTTAATTTCTAGGCTCATTTATCATCATAATCATTTTCATTAGTGATTAATTTCTTACGTAGAAACTAAATTTAATTTCTCTTTTTGTGTTTGAAGACATGAATCAGAATTTATTGGAGACATTGTTAAAAAGATATCAGCAAAATTATTTCATACATATCCGATTGTTCATGATGAGTTTATTGGAATTAATTCACGTTTGGAAGAGTTGCATTTGAAAATAGACGTTGGTGAAGATGATATCCGCATTATTGGAATTTGTGGTATGGGCGGCATTGGTAAAACTACTCTTGCAAGAGAAGTTTATTTTCAAATGTCACCTCATTTTGAAGGTAAAAGCTTTCTTGCTGATGTTCGAGAAGTTTCAGAGAAATGTGGACTTGTTTCCTTGCAGAAACAACTTCTCTTTCAGATATTGTCAGAAGAAGGTTTTAATCTGTTCAGTGTTCATGAAGGGAATGCCATGATTAGTTGTAGGCTATCTCACAAGAAGGTTCTTGTTGTTATTGATGATGTTGATAACTTTAAACACTTAGAATGCTTGGTTGGGAGGCGGGATTGGTTTGGTTTAGGGAGCAGAATCATTGTAACAACAAGAGATGAACATTTGCTCCAATCCTATGGAATGGATGATGTGTATAAGCCTCCAACATTGGTTGATGATGAAGCACTTCATCTTCTCAAGTTGAAAGCTTTCAAGAGTGATACAGTGCCAGAGAATGATTTCATTGAGCTTTCTAAACAAGTTGTAGCATACGCTGGTGGTCTTCCCTTAGCTCTTGAAGTTATCGGTTGTTTTTTGTGCGGTAGAGATGCAGCTCAATGGAGAAGTGCAATTGAAAGACTTAAAAGAGATTTTCACAAAGAAATTCATGACAGACTTCTAATAAGCTTTGATGGATTAGAAGAAACAGAGAAGGACATTTTTCTAGATATTGCATGCTTCTTTAAAGGGGGTGAGAAAGATTTTGTAACTAACATACTAGATGGTTGTGGTTTCTTCGCAGAAATTGGAATAAATCGTCTCATTGAGAAGTCTCTCATAAAAGTTACTCCAGACAAATTTTTGTGGATGCATGATTTGCTACAACAGATGGGAAGAAAAATTGTTCGACAAAAATCAGTTGATGAACCTGGAAAACGTTGTAGATTGTGGGAGGAAAATGATGTTTATCATGTTTTAACAAAAAATACGGTAAGTTATTCCATAAACATTTCATATTTATTTATTTATTTAGAATCTTGACTTTACTCAACATGCAAAAGTATATACCAAGAAAATTTATTAGCGAGGTAAGTTATTAGTATGACATTAAGATTTTGTAATTAAGATAAAACCAAAAATTTGAGATTGCATACTAATATTCTTGAAAATATGAAAGAATAAAACTAAATAATTGCAAATAATAAAAGTAAGACTACTTAAGTGTATATTTTATTGTAGTTTTATAGTTTTTTATTAAAGTTATAATCATAAATAGGTACTAAATTCATATAAGAATAAAATAAAAATGGATAATTAGACCAATAAATAAACCTGCATATATAGCTATATATCAAATCCAATATAAAATTGGATTAAATCATATATGATAAAACTTAAACATGAAAGTTTAAAAGTAAGCAACTTTCTTGCTATTGAGACAATGTTTCATTCATATTATTTTAAAACTAAATTATGAATTTTTTATTTAAAATTATCTTGTTAGTTTAAATAAAGGAAAATTTCCTTTACTATAAACTTTGTTGAGAATTAGCATGACTATTAAATCCAATGCAAGAAACTATTATGTATTATGGTCTCCTATATTTCATCTTCTTGAAATTTAGCTATTAATATTTTACAGCATTTACTTTTCGTCCCCTTATGCTTTACTTTTGATTTTTAGGCTACCGACGCAATTGAGGGCATGATCATCGACAATAAAGGGTAAAAAACAAACACACACGTGTATCTATGTGTATATTATATATTATTATTTGATCTTAATTTGTCTCATTTAATTGAATTATTATTCCTAGAACATATATATTATCAATATTTTGTCCTAATTTGCATTTTTTTATGTAGTTTTATTTGTCGGACTTGAAACGCCAGCATTCTTACCCATTACATTCTCTCATCCTCTCATTTTTAGATTTGAACGTGAAAATAATCAAAATTAAAGTAAAAAGTCATAGGTAATCACCAAATGACTATTCAAAATTAAAACATAACCAATACGAAATTGAAATCATGTGGTAGGAAAATTGATTGTATTAACTAAAAAAGTTGTGTTTCAAAAAGAAGAAAACAATGATAGATACGAGTGAATGTTGATTCTTGCCTTTTGTAGGTGTTGAAAGCTTCAATATTTTGAAGCTCATTTTTTGTTTTGCCCTTGGTTGTCAGGGAACAGAACAACATGTTCACTTTGAATGCTGATGCCTTCTTGAATATGAAAAAATTAAGATTGCTCAAAGCCTTTTGTCTCCCAGTTACTCAAGATCTCAAATATCTTTCAAATGAGTTACGGCTTTTAGATTGGAGTGGATATCCTTTCAGATCATTGCCATCAAGCTTCCAACCAGACAACCTTGTTGCACTTCTCCTACCTTATAGCCACATTGAACAACTATGGAAGGGAGACAGAGTAAGAATTACTTCATTCTATATTGGTCTTTTTGTTTATTTAGACGAATTATAAAAAAAATTTTGAATAAGATATGAAAATAACCAAAAAAAGAAAAAGAGTTTTCCAAAGTTTTCTTTATTTTTTTTCTCTCTAATTTATTGTTGTTGTCAACAGACTTTACCTAAATTGAAATTAGTCGACCTCCGAGGCTCCAAAAACCTGATCAAAACGCTAGACTTCACAAGGGCTCGATATCTCGAAAGTTTGATTTTGGAAGGTTGTTCCAAAATAGTAGAACTTCCCTCTTCAATTGGACATCTCAGCAATCTTGTTTTGTTAAATCTAAAAGATTGCAGTAACCTCGTGAATCTCCCAAGCAGCATAAATGGGTTGAAATGTCTTAAAACTCTTAATCTCTCTGGCTGTTCTAAAGTTGAAACTTTACCAGAGAATTTGCAGCATGTAGAATTTTTGGAGGAGCTTGATTTAAGTAAAACTGCCATAAGAAAACCTCCATCCTTCATTTTTCAATTTAAAAGTCTAAAAGTTCTTTCTTTCAATGGATGCAAGGGACCGCCATCAAAAGTACGACTGAATTTGCCTTCTCTTTTCAATGTATTGCTAAGAAGAAGCTCGGATTCCATGGCTCTGATGTTGCCTTCTTTGTCAGGTTTGAGTTCTATAAAAAACCTGAATCTAAGTGACTGCAATCTTGGGGAAGGAGCTATTCCTATTGATATTGGGTGCTTATCCTCTTTGGAGTCACTTGATCTTAGTGGTAACCATTTCGTCTACCTACCTGCAACTCTTAATCGACTTTCCAAGCTTAGTCTTCTTGAATTGTCAGATTGCCGGGAGCTTAAATCTTTGCCTGAGCTTCTTCTTAAATATACATATCCGTCTGTAAACGGCAATCTAAAACAGATCGGAAGAATTATTGGTTTTAACTGCTACAAACTGGCTAAGAAAAACAATACATTAACAATGCTAAAAAATCACCTTAAGGTTGGTGTCCCTCTCTGTCACTAAATCTCACTCCCTAAAATTCATTGTATTGCTTGCCAAACAACGAGCGATTTTTTTTTTTACAGGTATCTACAAAAGCAGGACGATTATTCGATATTTTTATACCTGGAAGTGAAATCCCAGAATGGTTCTGCCATCGGAGGGATGAATCTTCAATAAAGATACCACTGCCTCTTAATATTGGACACGATAATCAGTTGATGGGAGTTGCTTTCTGCTGCGTTTTTGTCCTTGCCTCCACTGATGATGATGTTCGTTGGAAAACCTTCTGCAAAGCTGTTATCCATGGTAGAAATATTCGAGATTTGAATGATAGTTTCTATTGTTTTGATAGAGAAGACAGGTTGCCTTTGGACATGGAGCACCTTTGGCTACGTTATTATTCTCGTGACATGATATTTCCGTTATTGAGTTCGTCTAGCACAGATTGGGCAAATCAAGAATGCAATGAAATTGAGTTCTCAACCAGAGCCATTCCAGGGCAAGTGAAGAAGTGTGGTGTTCAAATAATGTATGAGAAAGATTTGGAAGTGATGGAAGAACTACAAGAGCAACACAACAGTCCAACAAATTCTGCAGATCTTGACGATATCCACTAAAACGTTGGTGGTGATGAAGGGTCAGCAGGGAACGGTTGTGTCCTTGTAAAACGAAAACGTAAAATCTACGAGGAGGAAGGAGGACCAATTGATGAGAGTGACAGCCTTGAAGAAAGACCACACCCAAAACGTCTGGAAAAAATTTTAAACTTTATAGTGGGGAAGAAACTTTCTGGTAAACTTCTAAATACTTATCACTAGACTTGAATGAATCCTTTCATTTATTTACATGCTAATCAATAAAATAAGAGGATTTCACTATTTTTTTTTTTTTAGATTGAAAGATAATAATCATCAAGTGAAATAAAATAATAGGGACAAACTCCATAAAAAGGCAAGGAAGATGAGAAAGTGAAATCCTTTGATGTCGCTTGGAGCATAATCATCTTATCTTTGCTTTAAAGAGTCTTTTACTTTGATTTAGGGAAAGAAGATTGCATCCTGTTTTTTGATTTGGTATCTTGAAAAATGAGATCATATGTAATTTTTTTTCCCAAGGATTATATAGAAATTTCATTTCCCAAAAATAAAATAGTCAAGGGAATTATAAATTGTGCTGCCTACTAATAAAGAAAACATGATATAAAGTATAACAAAGGTATAAACTAATAAACACAATAACAAATATTAAAATATTGTTTAAATATAAGCGAACTAGGTCTAGGATTTCTATTCAAGCTTAAACAATTTATTCTTTAAATTTTTTTTTACAAAGGATGTTGTAGCTTAGAGATAAAAGGAGTTCTAAATGTCGAAATTTAAAATCTAAATTTGCTAGATATCATCTTTTAAGAGTAATTAGTTAATTGAATAAATTAAGTTAAACTTTAAGTTCTTATTCCTATCCTCCTGGTAAGCAGCTTTCCGGGGTGAACCAAGTTTCACAATCGGCTATTAAAGTCTGGTAAATCTTATTGAAACTTCTTATTGATGGCAATTATTTCACCCATTGAGCAACGTAGAAGTTGGATTAAGATTAGATAGTGACAGAATTCATGAACTGTTCATTTGCCAAGGCCTGCGATGTTTCGGGTAAAAGCAAGTGTCAATGTCCATAATTCCTCCTTTAGCTCCACCATACATTGTTACCTTCCCATCATGCCTGTTCCCACCCTCACTTAGAATTGCAATTGGCCTTCCCCATCCAATGTCAATGCTACAATAATCAAACCAAGTTGAACCACCCAAGACCAGAAGATTGTTTATACTCCTTGCTAGGCTTCCTGTCACTAGAACAGGAATTTCCTTTCATAATTTTGAGAAATCGTCATCTTTTCCTCAGACTGTGAGGCAATAAACTTGTTCATTTGCCATGCTACATTGCCTAGCCCATGTTCTTGTAGCTCCATGATTTTCATGGTTATAAGTCCACCTCGCATCATATTTCGAGTATATTGTTCAGGCAGCTGGTGCAATCTTGATTTTGCACCAACTGCTAGGAAGAAATTAGTCTTTTCTTCCGGATCAAGATTTCTGATGCCCACAACAGCTTGCCAGATATGAGACAAGAGTGCTTGAAGAGAGGAGATTTTGTCTGTTCCATGTTCAGCGTTGGCCTTTACATTGAGAAGTGCTATGTTTTCCCTAGTGAAATGAAAAAACCTGACTTGCAATGGTGGAGGAATGAATTCATGGATTTGTGTGAGACAAGAGTTCGGAATACCAACAGGGCCCTCAATACCATGTGGAAACCAACGTCAAAGAGATGGGGGCCTGGACAATTCTATGGAACCTTGGAAAATTTCTGCCCAGGAATTGATAAAATGCACAAATGATGTGCCATCAGCCACAACATGATTGTAAGTGCAGCTAATGAAGAGCCCTCTGAAAGCTCAGTCACTTGTACTGCATGTAAGGGATTGTAAGTAGCCTCATAATTTTTTACTTCATTTAACTGAAAAAATGAGCGAATAAAGGAAGGAACAACCATAGGGCCAATGATATCAGAAATATCTCATTAGCTGCAGCATGAACAAGCAAGACACCAGCATTGTTGCAGTCAATGAAAAACGAAGAGGTTTCTTTGTAAACTTCAATGGATGCGAGGCAGCCAACGAGGGGGAAGAAGTAGTTTAATTAGAGTTCGTGAAGGGGTGTTTTTCAATTGGTGGACTAAGGTTTCACCCAACTTTTGATCTTGCTGGAGTTGTGGCCTGTAGTAGAGAAGTCCCTTCGGGGCATAGTCCATGGTAAGGAACATGAGATCCCACGAAGCTAACTCGATTCTTTCAAATTCTGTCTTGGGGTTGGCAGCTTGAACAATGCTAGTGGATATGAATCGAATATCTCCCATGTCTCTCTATATTTTGTTAAGTTTTCCGGTTCTTAGAAATTGAAGCTTCTATTTATAGCCAACAATCGCATAATTTATTAGTAAAGTAATAAACTCTTAATTTAAATAATCATAGATAAAATCCTAAACCTCAAATATATATATAAAAAAAGGAGCTTCCTATTTATAATCAAGTTCAACCACAACAACCATTAAAAATGTGCATTTAATTGAAGATAAGTTGTACACAGGTAGCATTTGGATATTTGCTTTGATGGTAAATGCATGTGTTTCCAAATAAAGTTATGGTCAATTTCCTTTGCGTCAATAAAAAAATTTTCTATCCAAGAACATGGATGGCCTAATTTTCCTAAAATAGCCAATTATAAACTTTCAATACTCAAGGCTATGAAGATAAGATGAAGGGAGCCATTAATACGGGTGCTTTAAAAAAAGCTCAGTTCAATCTCAAAATTTTTTTAAATAATACATCTATTAAATCTAAACAAATTGAAATCCATGAATACGGGTGTTTTATTATATATATCCACATTGATTTTTTTTTCCAATTTCTTTTACTTAAAAATGTTTCTAACTAAGAAAAATTAAGCACAAAAAGGTGAAAGCCATAAGAAAGAAAAAGCATCACGTATAGACATTCATTGTTTTTTATAAAAAAAAAAATCTAATTTTAAAAACAAAAGAAGTGAACAACTTTAAAAAAAAAAAAAAAAAGGAAGAAAGTTGACTTTGCATGCAACATCATGAGTTTTTATCAAAAATTTTATATCATAAATTAAAAAACAAAACTAAAGAAAAAATAGGGATTGAAAAAAGGAAAAGAAATTAAATTCGGATGTAATGCCAACACATCCCCTAGTATAATTTTCTTTAAAAATTATTAAATTAGAAAAAAAAGATAAAACATGTATTTTTAATAATAACATCAAATAAACCCATATTCAAAATTCAAAATATTAAAAATTATTTATTAAATATAAAAATTTAACAAAAAAATCAAAAATCAAATAGCTTGACATATTGTATACCCTTGATATAAAGTGGGTCTCACAAAAAAATATAAATCTAAAAAACGATTTATCAATTACATAAAAAAGGGAAAATGTACAAAAAATAAAACATGTGGTCTAGTACCCTTGATGACAAGTGAGTTTTAAAAAAATTAAAACAAAAAATTTTAATTTTTTGAAAAAAAGTTAAAAAAAAGTAGAAAAAATTTTTGGTACAAATGGATCTCACAAAAAAATCTTTTAAAAAATATATTTTGTGATTTCTTTTTAAAAATTATAAAATATAATAAAATATTAAAAAATTAGAGAAAAATGTGTGGGTCCGACCCAAAAAATTAACCGAAAAAAATGAGTCTCACACATTTAAAAAAAAAATTTAAAAATAAAAAATGATGGGCCCTAAAAAAATGTAAAAAAATTAATGTCATGGATCTCACCTTAAAAAAAAGTGAGTCTCGCACCTTTTGAATAAATAAAAAAAAGGTAATGGACTCTATTAATAAAAAAGAAAAAATGTAAAAATTAAGAGATTATAACATGGTAAATTAAATGGATGACACGAGGCAGCCTCTTGTTGAGATTTGCATACCAATATATACGATTCTCCTTTCACAACTTTATTGTTCAAAATGGGACTTGATGGATACCACAAAACAGAAAACAACTTGTCTGTCCTCGTATATAGCTCACCTTTTTAATATATTGTTATTGAAATCTGCATATGGTCCTTTTTTCAGCCCCACCAAACATATGTAATCATCCAATCACGCTTTTTCCTTGCCCCAATTCAAATTGCAATTGACCTTAATTTCCATCCAAAGTCAATACTATCATTTTTTTTTTTTGGATACGATACTATCATTGAGTGCTTTCGTTAATAGTTTTGTTATGTGTGACCAATTATTAGACCCATTAATTAAACAAGGTAGGTTTTGGATTAATTTGATTTAGATTGTCACAGCATTCATGAACTGTTCATCATTTGCCAAGGCCTTCAATGATTCTATGTCCACATATTCCATATAATACTGTAATCGTCCAATCATATATACTTTGTTCAATTGTAAAGGAAGGCAGCAAAGGGCAAAAAGAAGAAAACTCTTACATTTACACAGCTTCTGATGACTAGCAGTTTATATTTACTGCTGGAAGCAGATGGCTTAAGGGGAGAAAGTCTACAACTCAGAAAATTCTAATGGGTATTGTACCTTAGAAATAAGGGAATCCAAATCCCACATATGCTATGTAATTTATGTTACTTTTTAGTATTTGTCTTGACAATTCTTTGGAAAATTAAAGCAAAAGTTGAAAAATGAAATCGTATTCAATCAAAAATCAAATGGACAATTAAAATGTACTCGGTCAAGTACGTCGTTGGTCAAGTACGTCATGACACATTGGTGAAGAGAAGAACTCTTCAAAATTCTTAACACGACTATAACTTTATCAAATAATGGTCCAAAAATGGAAAAACCGGTGATTATTCATTGAAGCTTCCCCTGTATTTACTCTCAAGGGCCAACTAAAAGCTCTAAAATTCTCATACTATTCTTCTTCCACAATTTGACTGTTCAAAATGGGACTTGATGGACACCACAAAAATAAAACAAAACAACAATTAATGTTTGACAACAGAAAAAGAAGTTGGCTCCCTTAGTCATCACTTAGTCAATTTTTACCTACAGCAATTTACCATTCTTTCTTCTTCGAATTTTCCTGGAAAGAACATTATAGTAGATATTTAATCCAAAACACCATCGCTAGGCGCTTTCACATGTATCATAGAGATTTGTTTGAAAAAAAAACTGGAATTAATGTCAAGGGAACTTGTCTGACAAATGTTTGCGTTTTTTTTTTTTCTTTTTTTCCTTGGAAACTGATGTGCTTTTAAACTAGAGAAGTTGACAGTTACAAGACAGACAGTTCTTAAGCTGTAATTAACCATCACCAAGCTCCATTGCTTTCAAAGTTACTAGCTAACCTCTTAATATTTTCCTCTATAAACAATAGTCAAGACAGCAGCCAATTCCCCTCATCTTCTTGGATTCTTCCTGGCAAGAGCTTCATAGCATTTCTGTGGCCCAAAATACCACCACTACGCGCTTACACAGTTGTCATATATAGGTGCATTCGAAATAACGGTTGGACAATGTAAAGAGAAATTGTTGACAGATGTTTTCTTCTTTCCTTGGAAATTCATCTGTTGGTCTCTTGCTTCATGCTCAAACTTTACGGTGTTTTTAATTTCTGATAAATAGAAGCAAAAGGAACTGTCTCAAACACCAGCTTGAGATATCTTCCTCTTCCACCTCCTCCTTATATCGTCGACGCTATCATCATCGTCGTCGTCTTCTCGACAGAAATATAATGTTTTCTTGAGTTTTAGAGGTGAAGATACCCGCACAAAATTCACTGATCATCTATATGCTGCTTTAATAAGAAATGGAATCTTCACTTTCAGGGATGATCCAAGGCTTGAGCCTGGAGAAGAAATAGCACCAAAACTCTTGAAAGCAATTCAAGAATCATGTTGTTCAGTAATCGTTTTCTCAGAAACATACGTTTTTTCAAGTTGGTGCATGGACGAGCTTACCGAGATTGTTGAACAGGGAAACAAGATGGGACATAAAATATTCCCAATATTTTATGATGTGAATCCATCTGATTTGGGAAAACAAACAAGGAAAGTTGCTGAAGCATTTGCGGATCATGAAGAGAGATACAAGGAAAATAAAGACAAGATCCAAAGGTGGCGAACTGCTTTAACTAAAGTAGCTAAAATCAAAGGATGGCATTTAAATAACAGGTAACTCATTATTTTCTTGTCTAGTTTTTGTTTTTAATCACAACAAATTTGAATTTTTTTTTCTTTTTTGCATTACATGTTATATAATTTAAAAAAACCTTTTCAGTCTTGTGTTTTATTGTAGAACTTCATTTAACAAAAGGTTAATTTCTGTTTTATGATGTTGTAACATAGCCTTCTTATTCTTGCTATGTTTTTTTCCCAAACTCAGAATAAATTTGTTTCTTAAAATAAAAGTGATCACCATGTTTCTTGTTTTGTTTAAATAAAAAAGACATAAAATATGCATTAAGAAATTCTTTTACTAGGTTGCTAATTATGAATTACTTATATATTAACCATTTATGAAAAATAAAATCATAAATAATTTCTCATAAATTTATAGATATTTGGTAATACTTAATTTTAATTACTGAAGCTAGTAATAAGAGACTTCAGGTTTTAAAGGCAGCCAAATTTGTTCCTTAAAAGATTATTGTATCCTTATTTTTTGGGTTTGTTTATGGCCACAATATATCGTTCTTATTCTAAAGTTATGAGATATCATGATATCTTATAATATATCATGATAAATAGTAAGAATAATACAACTTAAAAAAAAGAACAAGTTAACAGGTAAATATTAAAAAATATATACATAATTTTATTTAATTTATTAATTTAACAAATAAAAAATTATATATTTTTTAATTTTATAACATCAATTTATTTTACGAAACCAACTTAATTAATTAAATTTAATAATATATTTTTATACTTTTTTTATCATTACATTTAGAATTATTAAAACTTTTTTTTGAGGATAAGGCATTTCAAACTCATGTTATATCTAATGATATGAATTTTATGATTATTTTCATCTTTTTATGTTAACAAAATTTTTTTATTTAGAATCTTTTAATTTAAAAATATCAATTCTTTTACATTATCAGTTTAATTATTTACTCTAATTTTTTTGTTACACTTGCTGTCACTTTCTATTTCATTTAAAATTATCATAATTCTTTCTTAAGGTATTACAATGTCAAATAATATCAATTTTACAATTATTTTCACTTTTTTTTTACGTTAACACTTATTTTTTGGTTTGAAATTAATTTTTATTTATAGTAATAATTTTTTACATTACCAATTAATTATTTACGTTACAATAATATGTTTTTATACTTGTTCATATCTTTTATTATATTTAGAATTATCACAATTTTTTTCTTAAGGTATTACGATGCTTCTAATATACTTTGTCAAATGATATAAATTTTACGATTATTCTTCAGTTTTACATAAAATTTTATTTTTTATTAAATTATTTTTTTATTTATAATAATTCTATTATGTTGTCAACTTAATTATTTAAGTTAAAATTATTATTATTATTATTATTATTATTATTATTATTATTACGTTTGTTCTTATATTTCATTACATTTAGAATTATTACAACTTTTCCTTAGAGTGTTATGGTATTTCTAATCTATTTTATATAAAATGATACTAATTTTATGACTATTCTTACATTTTTACGTTATGATACCTGTAACAAATTTTATGTTAAATTATACAAATTTTACGATTATTCTCACTTTTTTATGTTAACACTTTTTTGGTTTAGAATTATTTTTTATTTATAATAATAATTTTTTATGTTATCAATTTAATTATTTATGTTATAATAAAATCTGTTACATTTGTTCGTATATTTTATTATATTTAGAATTATCACAAACTTTTTCTTAAGTATTACAATAGTTCAAATATATTTTATGCCTAATTATACCAAATTTAGGATTATTTTCACCTTTTTACTTTAACATTTATTTTTTGATTTAGAATTATTTTTATTTATAATACTAAATTTTTTAAGTTACAAATTTATTATGTTTCAATAATATCTTTTTACGTTTATTATTACTTTTCATTACATTTAAAATTATTAAAATTCTTTTGTTAAAGTGTAATGATATTTCTAACCATTTTATGTAAAATAATACCAATTTTTTTATTATTCTCACTATTTTATGTTAACTGTTATTTTTTATTTAAAATTATTTTTATTTGTAATAATAATTTTTTTATATTACCGACTTAATTATTTATATTATAATAATATCTTTTTATACTTGTTGCTACCTTTGGTTACTTTTAGGATTATTATGACTTTTTCTTAAAGGTATTACAATACTTCTAATCATTGTACGCCAAATTATCTATTTTATGATTACTCTCACATTTTTTATATTAACACTTATTTTTTTTGTTTAGAATTATTATTCATTTGTAATAATAAATCTTTTATGTTGTCAAAAATATTATTTATGTTACAATAATTTTTTTATACTTGTTTCTACTTTTTATTATGTTTAAAATTATTATAACTTTTTGTTAAGATATTACGACACTTTTAATTTAATTTATGCCAAATGACACCAAATTTACAACTATTCTTACCCTTTTACATTATAACATTGCAACATATTTTACACTAAATGATTCTAATTTTTCAATTATTCTCACCTTTTTACGTTTACACATATTTTTTTTGTTTATAATTATTTTTTATTCATAATAATAATTTTTTTATATTGTCAACTTATATTTATGTTACAATAAATTTTTTTACGCTTGTTCTTACCTTTTATTATATTTAAAATTATCAAAAGTTTTTCTTAAGATATTACAGCTCTTCTAATATATTTTATACCAAATTATACTAATTTTATGATTATTCTCACCTTTTACGTTAATACTTATTTTTTGATTGAATTATTTTTTTATTTATAATACAAATTTTTTTAATTTACCAATTTATTCCATTTTAATAATATCTTTTTACATTTATTGTTACTTTTTATTATGTTTAGAATTATTACAATTTTTTTCTTAAGGTGTAGCGATACTTTTAACTATTTTACATTAAATAATACCAATTATACAATTATTCTCACCTTTTTATGTTGATTCTTGACTTTTTATTTAAAATTATTTTTTATTTATAATAATAGTTCTTTTATATTACCAACTTAATTGTTTATGTTCTAATAATATCTTTTTACGCTTGTTGTTACCTTTCATTACGTTTATAAATATTTTAACTTTTTTCTTAAAAGTGTTATGATACTTTTAACTATTTTATGTAAAATAATACAAATTTTATGATTACTCTTTCCCTTTTTTTTATACTAGCACTTATTTTTTAGTTTAGAATTATTAATTATTATTAGTAATAATTCTTTTATGTTACCAAAAAATATTATTTATGTTACAATAATATTTGTTTACACTTGTTCTTGCTTTTTATTATATTTAAATTTATCACAACTCTTTGTTAGGTTGCCATTACGACAATTCTATTCCAATTTATGCCAAATAATACCAAATTTACAACTATTTTTACTTTTTTATGTTATGACATTTATAACGTACTGTATGCTAAATGATTCAAATTTTACAATTACTCTCACTATTTTATGCTAACATTTTTTTTTGTTTAGAATTATTTTATTTATAATAATAATTTTTTTATGTTGTCAACTTAATTATTTACATTATAATAATATCTTTTTACATTTGTTACTTTTCATTATATTTAGGATTATCATAGCTTTTTTTTAAATGTGCTATGACACTTCTAACCATTTTACACCAAAAATACTAATTTTACAATTATTCTTATCTTTTTACTTTAATATCTATTTTTTAGTGTAGGATTATTTTTTGTTTATAATACTATTTTTTACATTACCAATTTAATTATTTACATTTTAATAATATATTTTTACACTTGTTATTACTTCTTATTTACATTTAGAATTATCACAGTATTTAATTAAGGTGTAACAATACTTATAACCATTATATATTAAATGATACTAATTTTATGATTATTCTTACTTGTTTACATTAACTTTTTTTTTTGGTTAAAAGTTATTTTTCATTTGTAATAATATATTTTTTTACATTACAATAATATTTTTTTATGCTTATTAGTACTTTTCAATACGTTTATAACTGTAACAACTCTTTGTTAGGGTGTTACAACATTTCTAACTCATTTTACGTTAAATGTCACCAATTTTATGATTATTCTTACCTTTTTATGTTAACATTTATTTGTTGGTTTAGAATTATTCTTTAAGTTTAAAGTAATAATTTTTTATGTTGTCAACTTAATTATTTACGTTACAATAATATCTTTTTATGCTTGCTCTTATTTTTATTATGTTTAAAATTATCACAACTCTCTTTTAAAGTATTACGATACTTCTAATTTTACGATAATTCTCACCTTTTTACGTTAGTCAATTTTCAATTAAAATTTTTAAATATTATATTATCTTGTCCTCTTTTTTAGGAATTTTAAATCAATTGTGTTTATCTGTTAAAATTTTCTTTTATTTGATTTGATAAATAATATTTAGTATTAATTAATTAAAATTAGATTAACCAGTTAACAAGTAATTAATTATTTTTACAATTAAAAAATCAATTATTTATATCTAACGGTTATTATTCAATGACCTTATAATTAGGTCAAAAAATTTAAATTTACTGTAGAAGTTCCCTTTATTTTTTTACTCTTAATTTCTTGGCTCATTTATGCCATACTAGTTTTTAACACGTGCATGATGCATGTGTAGTTTTATTTCTAAAAATTTATATCAATAATTTTTTTTGATATTATGATAATAATGATAAATAATGTTAATTTAATTTTGATTTTGACATAATATAAGTAAAATTTAATAACTTTTGATAAAATTTTAATAACTTTCGATGCAATTTTGGTAATCATTGATTAAATTTTAGTAACCTCTTGATGTAATTTTAATAATTAACCTTCTAATAACTTATGATATACTTTTAGTAATCATTGATAAAATTTGAATTATCATATATTTAATAATAGATTTTCGTAAGAAAACTCAGATTCAATTCTAGTATAAGATAATTTTTTATATAATAACAATATTGTTTCATTCAAATTTAGAATTTTTTTCACTAAATTTTTTATTGAATAGGTTCATGGTAGGTTTATCCAAGTCTCCCAAGATAAATTTTAAGTTTCATTTTTGCTAATAATCAAGATTCAATTCCTAACCACTCTAAGTTCAAAAAGTTTATCAATGATTAACAATTAAGTTATCATTAATTTTTTATTATATTCTCTGTAATTTACTACTAAGTTATCAGTGATTTATTATTAAATTATCAATGATTTACCACTGAATTAGTATTGATTTACTATTAACTTATGAATCATCTAGTACTAAATTATGAATCATTTACTATTAAATTGTTAATGATTTACTACTAAATTACTGATAATTTCTAATAAAGTTATAGCTGATTTACTATTAATTTAATGATGATTTACTATAAAGATATCAATAATTGACTAATTTATGACTAAATTATCAATAATTTACATATAAATTATATATGATTTATTATTATGTTATTATGCATTTATTATTTTGTTATCATTAATTTACTATTTAGTTTTTGATTATTTACTACAAAATAATCATAGAATTATTACAAAATTAACTATGATTCATTATCAAGTTATCACTAATTTATATTAAATACTCTTAAGTTATTTAACTATTAAGTTATTGATGATTAACTACTACTAAGTTATATCAATTTACTTTTAGATTTCAATAATAAACTACTAAATTATCATTGATTTACTATTAAATTATTTATAATTACTACTAAATTTATCAATTAACTACTACTAAATTGAAATTTACTTACTATTAAGTTATTACTAATTTACTATTAAGTTATAATTAATTTTTTGTTAAGTTATTCATAATTAACATCTAAATTATCACTTATTTTTATTAACCTATCATTGATTTACTAATATGATGTTATACTTTTAAAACCATGAAACATGGAATTTAAACAACCCACTAATAATATATAAGATAATTTTCTTTTGATATAATAACATTATTGTTTTATTTAAATTTAGAATTTTTCACTAATTCTTTTTATTGAATAAGTTCGTGATAAGTTTATCCTAACCATTAAAATAAAAGTTTTGACTTTGTTTCTATTAGTAACCAAGGTTCAATCATAGGCGATTTCAAGTATAAAAAGTCATCAATAGTTGATAATTAATTTATCAGTTATTTATTACTAAATTATCAAAGATTTACTATCAATTATCAATGATATTTAGTTCTATTTTATGAATGATTTACCATTAACTTATTAAATATTTATCATTAAGTTGTAAATGATTTCTATTAAATTGTTGGTGATTTACCATTAAGTTATTAATAATTTATTATAAAGTTATAATTAATTTACTATCAATTTACCGATTATTCACTAAAAAGTTATCAATAATTAATTAATATACTACTAAATTATCATTGATTTACAATTAAATTATTAGTAATTTACTATTATAGTATTAATGATTTACTACTAAGTTATTAATTTATTAGTAAATTATCAATGATTTAGTATTACATTTTTATATATTTACTATTAGGATATCATTGACTTATTACTTAATTTTTTATTATTTACTATAAAATTATCACCGATTTACCATTAAATTAACTATGATTCATGATCAAGTTATTACTGATTTATATTAAATTATGCATGATTTATTATTAAGTTATTATAGATTAACTATTATGTTATAAATTATTTACTACTAAATTATACTGATTTACTTTTACTTTTTCAATGTTTAACTACTAAATTATCAATTATTTATTACTAATTTATCATTGATTTACTATCAATTAATTATATTAAACTAAATTTGATATACTATTAAATTATTACTAATTTACTATTAAATTATTACTAATTTACTATTAAATTATCATTGATTTATTACTAAGTAATCAATAATTAACTATTAAATTATCACTTATTTTTTGTTAAGTTATCCTTGATTTAGTATTATGTTATTATATATTTACAACTATATTATAATTGATTTACCATTAAGGTATTATCATATATTATTATTAATTTACTAAAAAGTTATCGATTATTTATCACTAAACGATCATTCATTTATTATTAAGTTATCATTAATTTACTATAAAATTATCGATGATTATTATTATATTATACTGATTACATTTAAGTTTTCACTGGTTAATTACTAAGTTATTAATTATCTACTACTATATTATCATTCATTTATGTATATCCAAAAAGAAAGTAATCACAATGTATGCTAGATGATGTAATTTGTAAGATAGAGAAAAAAAGAAGAAAAAATTCAAGTTTAAATGATTTGAAAAGTATGAGTAAATGCTCTTAATTTACTCCATAGTTTGACATGCAATAATATGTTAAAATCATAACTTTTTATACTAATATAAGTATTAAAACTAAATTAAATAAATATATACAATATATATTAAGTCAATATTTTAAAGAGTTTCCTCAAATTTTTTATTTCATGGTAAAATAATAGATATTAAGATAAGCATTATTAATGATTTGATTGAATTATTAGTGTATATATTTTCATACTTGTTAGTAAAGTAGAATCGTATATAAAAGATTAAAAGTTTTAAAGTGTTTTATCATCAATGGAAGTAATAAACTTTACCTTATGTTTCTATTTTTAATTATATAATTTTAAGTAAAAAATTTGTTATATATATGCTAAAAGTAATATGAACTTATTTACTAAATAAAATTTATAAAAATTAAGTAGACAATGATTTTAAAAAAATTAGATTCATAATAATTACTTTCACGTTCTTCATAAATTTTTTTTTACTAAACAAAAACCTAGATTTTTTTAATTATTGCTTCATTCTAATCACCACCATTCAAAATAACTTTTTCGATATTTTGATTCCAATCAAATTCTCCATTTAAAAATAGTAAATAATATTTTGCATTCTCTATAAAAAATTTCTTCTACTAAATGAAAAGATAGTATATTTTTAATTGTTACTTTATTCTTATTACCATCATTCAAAATGACTTTTTTGATATTTTGATGTTAATTAACTTCTTCATTTGGAAAGAGTAAAAAAATATTACGAAGGGTCATAACAACCAAAATAATGTTTAACTTTTTGCTATCTTCATGAATGAGTTTGAACTATGATATGATCACTTTCAAATATAATATTTGAATTATCTTTTTTAACCTATATAGCGGTAATTTGATTAACAAATGAATAATTATAAACTCGTTGATTTATATTAACATTTATACAATTCGAATTTCAAAATCTTCAAAAGAAATATCCTTTAATCTCTGCAAAACTTGGATATAAGGATTTTTTTTCTAAAATTATCATCTGTAACTTTATCACTTTTGTACTTAAATTTTTATTGTGTTGTGTTCTCATTTTATTTTGAAATTTATTACAAGTGTCATAATTTTAAAAAATAATTTTTATTCCATCAACTAAAAGCTTAATTTTTCTTTTATTTTAAAAATTTTATCATACATAAATTTTTATTATATAAATACATAATTTTAAAAAATAAAATAAAATAAAATCTTACCTTGAAAGAATTCACCATAAACAATTAATTTTATGTCACTTGATAGTTTTTTACTTAGAATAATTCACATTAGATCATTTAACCACCTGGATTATTTGATGTGAAAGATCATTTTACTTATAAAAAGAATCCAATAATAAAAAATTTTCATTTAAATTAAAATTTCTAAAAAACTTACTAAAGACATTTTAATCAATCACTTTTAACACTGGTTAAATTAAAATTTTATTAAGAATATTTTAATCAATCACTTTTAATATTTTTTAAGTCTAATTATAAAAAGAAAGAGTCTAATAATAAAAAATTCATATAAAAACATTTAGTAAGGATATTTTAGGCAATCAGTTTTAATGCTTTTAGAATTAAAATTTTAAAATTAAAAAAATAATTTTACATAAACTCTATTTTTAATTTTAGTTGATTTGAATTAAATTTAAATAAATTAATAAAAGTTATACATATTTAAGGATAAATTTGTTAATTTAAAATTTTATATACATAATTTTAAAAAATAAAATAAAATAAAATAAAATCTTACCTTGAAAGAATTCACCAAAAACAATTAATTTTATTTTACTGGATAATTTTTTACTTAGAATAATTTAGGTTAGATCATTCAACCACCTAGATTATTTAATGTGAAAAATCATTTTACTCATAAAAAGAGTCTAATAACAAAAAAAGGTCATTTAAATTAAAATTTCTATAAAAATTACTAATGACATTTTGATAAATCATTCTTTAATTTTTTTTAAATTAAAATTTTATTAAGAGTATTTTAATCAATCACTTTTAGTATTTTTTTTTAGCCTAATTATAAAAAGAAAGAGTCTAATAATAAAAAATTCAAATAAAAACATTTACTAAGGAAATTTTAGACAATCACTTTTAATACTTTTAAAATTAAAATTTTAAAATTTTAAAAAATTTAATTTTGCATAAATTCTATTTTTAATTTTAGTTGATTTAAATTAAATTTAAATAAATTAATAAAAGTTATCAATATTTAAGGATAAATTTGCTAATTTAAAAATTTATAGAGGTGTTTAGGTCGTTTAATATTAATAGAATTCACCAAAAATAATTAATTTTATTTTACTTGATAATTGTTTACTTAGAATAATTTACGTTAGATCATTCAACCACCTAGATTATTTAATGTGAAAAATCATTTACTTATAAAAAGAGTCTAATAATAAAAAAAGTCATTTAAATTCAAATTTCTAAAAAATTACTAATGACATTTCGATCAATCAGTTTTTTAATATCTTTTAAATTAAATAATCAATCACTTTTAGTATTTTTTTGGCCTAATTATAAAAAGAAAGAGTCTAATAATAAAAAATTCATGTAAAAACATTTAGTAAGGATATTTTGGATAATCACTTTTAATACTTTTAGAATTAAAATTTTAAAATTTTAAAAAATTTAATTTTACATAAACTCTATTTTTAATTTTAGTTGATTTAAATTAAATTTAAATAAATTAATAAAAGTTATACATATTTAAGGATAAATTTATTAATTTAAAAATTTATAAAGGTATTTAGGTCGTTCACTATTAATAGTTTTAGAGTTCATACTTTTATATATAGATGATATAGTTAATTTCATAACTAGCAACTAAAGTTTATTTCTCTTTTTGTTTGCAGGCCTGAATCAGAATTTATTGGAGAGATTGTTACAAATGTGTCAGCAAAATTATGTGAAACATATTCAGATGTTCCTGATGAGTTGGTTGGAATTAATTCACGCTTGGAAGAGTTGCATTTGAAAATAGACATTGGAAAAGAAGATGATGTCCGCATTATAGGAGTTTGTGGTATGGGCGGAATTGGTAAAACAACTCTTGCAAGAGTTGTTTATAAAATGTCCCCTCATTTTGAAGTTAAAAGCCTTCTTGGCGATGTTCGACGTAATTCAGAGAAAAATGGACTTGTTGATTTACAAAAACAACTTCTATATGAGATTTTGAAAGAAGATTTCAAATTTTCAGATGTTCAAGTAGGGAATGGAATCCTTAGTCGTAGGCTATCGCACAAGAAAGTTCTTGTTGTTATTGATAATGTCGATAACCTGCAACACTTAAAATGCTTAGTTGGAAGGCGTGATTGGTTCGGTTTAGGGAGCCGAATCATCATAACATCTAGAGATGAAGATTTGCTACGATTCCATGGGGTAGATGATGTGTATCAGCTTACAGAATTGGATTTTCATGAAGCACTTCATCTTTTCAAATTGAATGCTTTCAAGAGTGATACAGTGCCAGGAAAAGATTTCATTGAGCTTTCTGAATGTGTTGTGGTTTATGCTGGTGGTCTTCCCTTAGCTCTTGAAGTTTTGGGATCCATGTTGTGGAATAAAGATGTTTCCCAATGGAGAAGTGCAATTGAAAGACTTGAAAATGAATTTCACAAAGATATTCATGAGAGGCTTCAAATAAGCTATGATGGATTATCAGAGAAAAATATTTTTCTAGATATAGCATGCTTCTTCAACCGGGAAAAGAAAGATTTTGTAACAGAATTACTAGATGGTTGTGGGTTTTCAGCGGGTATTGGAATAAACGAACTCATTGGTAAGTCTCTGGTAAAAATTGATAAAGACAACAAATCTTTGTGGATGCATGACTTGCTACAAGAGATGGGAAGAGCAATTGTTAGAAAAAAATCTCGTGGTGAACCTGGAAAACAATGTAGATTGTGGGATGAAAAGGATGTCTATCGCGTGCTAACAGAAAGCACAGTAAGTCATTTTATAAATATTGCATATTAATTAATTTATTTATTTAAAATCTCGGCTCTACTTAAAATGAAAAATTAATTACCATGAAAAATTATTAACAAGGTATATATGTTACTAGTTAAGATTCTGTAATTTGGATATATATATACAACCAAAACTTTGGGATTACGTATGAGTATTCTTGCATATATGAAAGAATAAGATTATTATAGTTCATTTATTATAAAATAACTTTACTTTTTTGGCCAGAATAAAATAAGACTATTTAAGTGTATATTTTATTATAGTTTTATAATTTTTTTTATGAAGTTAAAATCACAATTAAGTATTTTATTTCATATAAAAAATCAAATAAATAGATAATGAAATTGGATCAAAACTTACACATGATGATACATGCAACTTGAGACAAAGCCTCATTTGCAGTATAGTTTTATAGTTAAATTATGCATTTTTCTATTTAAATTTCTCGTGTTAATCTTAATAAGATCAAACTAATTTCTTTTAGTCTTAACTGTTAAGCTTTATTTTAGAATTAGCCTAACCATTTAAAATCTTTAGTATTATGTCTCATTTTGGTCCATTCCTCTTATAATTTAGCTATTAATTTTGTTACACCGTGCATTTTATGTCTCCTTATCCTTCAGTCTTTTGATTTTTAGGGTACGGAAGCAATTGAAGGCATGGTCATCAATAGTAAAGGGTACAAAGGCATACATATACATATACATGTATTGATGTACATATAGTATTACTTAAACTTGACTTATTTTTGAACCATGGTTGCTAGATCATATATATTATTAATATTTCCTTGCATTACATCCTTTAAGTTTTTTTATTGTAGTTCTTTTAATAAAGTCAGAATTATATATGTTCAAAGGTTAGTTATCCATCTAAACTTAAAGACTTATTTGCTATTTGGAGGGTTGAACAAAAAAATAAGACTCATTTACAGATCTTAACTCTAACATTTAAGGCCCGAGTCTAATTTAAATTATATAATATATATAATTTTTTATGTTTATATAATATATATTATAATAGGAAGGGATCAACTTACACAAAAAGGTTTTATATTTTTTTTAATTATTAATTTTAATAGATATAAAAGATGAGATTAAATTATTTTTTTACTTGTTTTTCTTATCCCTTGGATCTATTGAATATATTATATAATAAAGTGAAAAAATCATAAGCAATCACCTAATAGCTCCTCAAAATTAATGTGAAAAGTCATAGGTAATCACCTAATGACTACTCAATTAAAACATAACCAATAAAAAATTGGACACATGTGCCAAAAAAAATCGTGTGGTAAAAATTTTGGTTGTTTTAACTAAAATAGTTTTGAGTATTTTAGAAGGAAAAAAGAAAAGATAGAAAAGCTTGAATATTATGCTTGCTTTCTCAAGTGTTGAAGGCTTGGCGTATTTTGAAACTCGGCATTTTTGTTTTGCTCTTGTTTTTCAGGGAACAGAGCAAGACCTTCACTTTGAATGCTGGTGCCTTCTTGAAGATGAAAAGATTAAGATTGCTCAGAGTCTCCTTGCCTTCAAGCTTCCAACAAGAAAACCATGTATTAAGAATGCTCAAAGTCTTTCATCCACTGAATTCTCAAGATCTCAAATATCTTTCTGATGAGTTACGGCTTTTAGATTGGAGTGGATATCCTTTCAGATCCTTGCCTCCAAGCTTCCAACCAGACAACCTTGTTGCACTTCTCCTACCCAATAGCCACATTGAACATCTATGGAAGGAAAACAAAGTAAGAAACACTTCATTAATTTGATGTTTGTCTTGTAGCTTATTCTAAGATTAATTATAAAAAATTTGAAGAAGATATGAAAATAATAATAAAACGAAGAGTTCAAATTGTTTTGTCTTTTCTCTCTAATTTGTTATTGTTTTCAACAGCCTTTATCTAAATTGAAATTAGTCAACCTTCAAGGCTCCAAAAACTTGATCAAGGCACCAGATTTCACAACGGCGCCAAATCTCGAAAGTTTGATTTTGGAAGATTGTACCAGACTAGTTGATGTTCATCTCGGTGTTCAAAGCAAGCTTAAACTTTTGAATTTAAGAGGCTGCAAAAGTCTTAGATCTCTTCCAAACAAAATTGGAATGGAATCTCTTGATAAATTAATTCTTTCAGGCTGCTCAAATCTTCAAAGGTTTCCAGGGATTGATGGCGAAATGGAATGTTTGCAGGAGCTTCATTTAGATGGAACAGGCATTGAAGAACTTCCCTCTTCAATTGGACGTCTCAGCCATCTTGTTTTGTTAAATCTGAAAAATTGCAATAACCTTTCGAGTCTCCCAAACAGCATAGATGGGTGCAAATGTCTAAAAATTCTTAATCTCTCTGGTTGTTCTAAAGTTGGAACTTTGCTAGAGAATTTGCTGCAAGTAGAATTTTTGGAGGAGCTTGATTTAAGTGAAACTTCCATAAGAATACCACCATCCTTCATTTTTCAATTTAAAAATCTGAAAGTTTTGTCTTTCAAAGGATGCAAGGGACCACCATCAAAATTACGATCAAATTTCCCTTCTCGTTTCTTGGCAAGAGGAAGAATAGATTCCATGGCTCTGATGTTACCTCCTTTGTCAGGTTTGAGTTCTTTAACAAAATTGAATCTGAGTGACTGCAATCTTGGGGATATTCCTAATGATATTGCTTGTCTGTCCTCTTTGAAAGAACTTTATCTTAATGGTAACAATTTCATCTGCCTTCCAGAAACTCTTAGTCGACTTTGCAAGCTTTATCTTCTTGAGTTGGTAGATTGCAGGAAGCTTAAATCGTTGCCTAAGCGTCTCCCTAGCGTACGATGCGTGTACCTAGATGGTTGTGCGTCACCGGAAGAAGATGCAGATCCAATAATAGAATGCAATTTACTTTTTGGCAAATTTGGTGAATTTAGAGGTATTAACTGCTATAAATTGGCTGAGAAAAACAATGCATTGACAATGCTGAAAAAACACATTAAGGTTGGTATCTCTCTCTCACTGAATCTCACTTTCTAGAATTTAATGTATTAGTTTCCAATCAACGGGGTTTTCTTTTCTTTTCTTTTTTTTTTTTGTTCCAGGTATTTGTGAATGTAACACGGGCCTTTGACATTTTTGTACCTTGAAGTGAAATCCCAGAATGGTTCAACCATCAGAAGGATGGATCTTCAATAAAGATAACACTGTCTCCTAATATTCAGAATGATAGTCAGTGGGTGGGAGTTGCTCTCTGCTGCGTTTTTGTTAATGATGAAGCCTACAATTTTGATGATGATAAGTGGAAGCCGTCGAAGGATATCCGCCGTCGTATGGATGGTTACTATCGTAAATATGGTCGGACCTGTTATTTCCTCCCAATGAATAGGCGGCAGCATGCCAAGAAGGACCACCTTTGGCTAACTTATATGTGTCGTTCCCAGTTTTATCTCGATGAGGTCAACGAATTTGAATCTGGAATACGAAACGGAATACGAAACGAGTCGTATTGCAAAGTGAAGAAGTATGGGCTTCGATTAGTGTACAAGAAAGATTTGGAAGAGATGGAACAAATACAAGAGAAGCACAACAGTCCAGCGTCTACAGGGAATGGTGGGGCCCTTGGAAAGCGAAAGAGAGATATCTATGAGAAGAGGGCAGGGCTGAGTGAGATTGACAGTGCTGAAGAGAGACCACCACCTAAATGGCCAAAAAAATTATAAAATTTGATGATGGGAAGAAACAATAATTCTGGTAAACTACTAAACACTCGTCTCTATAATTCTTTTTGCTAGACCTTTTATACTGTTTAATTTTATTTATTTATTTATTTCATTTTTTACATTATAGAAACTTGGATTATAATGAATTCTTTTTTATTTTTTTATTATTTGCAATTTATTCTGGACAATTAGAGGATATAAACTATCATCTGATCTCTTATAAATCTAATTTGCATTATATATAAACATATATATTTTCTTTTAATAAAGAAAATTTCATTTTATCTATGTGTGCTTTGTTCCAGGATGAATCGGATGATTATCAAGTGGAATAATTGAGACAAGCTGTTGGAGGCAAGCACATTACTCTATATAAAAGAAGGTGGGAGTGTGAAATCCGTTTGATGTCCTATGAAGAATAAACATCTTATCTTTGCTATAAGATTGTTTTGTAATTTGTTAAATTTTAAACAAAGTTTCATTTGTTGCCAATCGTGTTGCTTAGGCCTTAGTTATATTATGATTGGTTGCATATTGTAATGGTGTTTTGGTGTGATTGAGTGCCTCGTTTAATAGCTTTGTGGAACATTTTTTTAATGAAAAATAGTAGAATTTCATTAGATATCTGAAACAGTGTCGAGGGTACAAAAAAATTCAGGAAGAGACTTCAACCATAATTTTTGGTGTCCCACTTCACAATCTACTGTAGCAAGGTTATTATGTGCGAAGACACTAGCACTCCTCCTAACATAAGAAAATTGACATAAGGTAATGAATCGGACCATCATTCAGTTCATACGATGCAACAATGAATCAAACGATTCATTTTTTATATATAGTTGATCAAATATGAGTTATCAAATTGATCCTTACCACCACCATTAAGGTTCTTTTTAAGCAGCAATTCTCCAACTTAAAAAGAAATACAATAATAAACATCCTTATGATATTATCAATGTGGTTGAGCTGCATTTAATGGCAATTGCTAAATTTAATTCCAAATGCAATGTCAAATAATGTATAAAATTTCGATTTAAAACTTTGACTATGGTGAATTTGTACTCAATAAGAAAAGCACATCAAACTTGAAATTGCGCGATTACTAATGCAATTGCTTTCAATCGCAATTGTGATGGGAATCCTAATACAAAAAAAGCCTCAATTTCTTGGGAGAAAACACTACAAGAAAGTGAATATTTAGTAATGGTCAAAGTTGTTACAAAATAGCACTTTATCATTGTTAAATATTTTTTGAAATGATTTTTTGTCATTGCTATTAACTCCGTTGAAAAAGAGTTAATGCATATATTATAACGACTTTTAGTTGTTATATAAATAATGTTTTCACAACAATAAAATATCGTCATGTAAACTTTATTTTAGTAACAATAAATTTTGGATACAAAAACTTTTATGCAACATTATTTTTATCATTGCAAAAATTTTTGCATAACAATATTTTTTTGATTACTAAATTTTTAATGTAACAACAATATTGTAGTTGCTAAAAATTATTTTGCAACCACAAAATACCATTGTATAAACTTCAATTTAGCAACTATAAAATTTGATTATAAAAACTCTTACATAACAATATTATTTTAATTACATATCATATTTTGTAATGATAAAATATTATTTTAATTTTATTTTAACAACTTTTTCTTTCGGTTTCAAAAATTTTTTACGTAACAATATATTATTTTAGTTACCTTATAATATTATGCAATATAATCTTATCTAGTTGCCAATAACCTTAAGCATTATGTTTTTTGTCATTTCGATAAATAATTTTAATGACTATAATAATTGAAAAATCATTAAAAAATCTTTTACTTATCTACTATTATTGTTGGTATGTTAACACTGAAACTCTTCATTTCTTGAAGAAGCACGTCAACATCCTGCACAAGTCAGAAGTTCAAAGTACAAGTTCTTAAATATTCAGGCACACTTTTAGGTGGAAAAAAAGAGAGCAAAGTGAATACCTTTAGATATCATTTGATAGCTTATGCAAGATCACTCTAATAATGTAGTTATCGGGGATAATTTTATTATCAAAATGATCTTAATATTTGTGATATAAAAATATTTTATTTGATTAATAATGATTAATTTTAAAAAATTAAAGATCACTATATTTGGTATTATTAAAAGTCAAATATTATTTTGTATAAAAATACAAAAATAACAATGCATATTGTAATAGTTAGACAAATTAATATTTTTAAAGTTATTTATAAATAATAATTTATAAAATATTAGTAATATTTATTTATTTTAAAATAAAATAAAATAAAATCAATAAACATAGTGATCTAATCACTATCTGTCGATTATCATGATTTTTGAAGTGATCATCCCATACCAAACACTACAGTATCAGAACCATTTAATCTACACCGGTCCTAACCTGATTCAGCCAGGCTTACTAGATCAGAATTCATTTATGTTTCCTAAACTTGGACCTGAAGCTCCAATATCTATGCAAATAATAATGAAATATCATATAGAGTATAAAGACAATGACAACCATATTCCCAGGTCTTTTTTTTTTTTTCAAAGGAGACAGCTGTTTCACAAGATAAAGAAATTCAATCACCTCTGATTTTAACTCGTAAAGAATGTCAACCTCAATCGCTGCAGTACGTTTATCTGAGATAACTTTTCTTGCACTGTCTATCCAGACCTAAAGATCCTCAATGATGAAAGTGGATCACGAATGAAAATATACATTCAGAGATAACAAAATTAAATTATGAATGTTAAAAAGATATAACTTAGCCAAAGATATTTTCTATGATAACTTCTCACTTTGTTTCACATGGATTTGTGAGCTGTAAGCCCTTGAATACAATAACTCCAACTCATTAATCTGGAATTTAAACGATGAAAATAATTATCAAGATCATAGGAGAGAAGAGAAGCATCATTCTAGACCAAACTCTAAGCTCTTCTGAAAATCAAAAAGTTTAATTTAAGCGATTGGAATAATATGTACAAGCATGTCTAGAGATACCGTGGAGCATGATGATAGAGCAGCATCAATATCCTGAACCAACAAACTGGCCTCTTCAGCGCAATCCTCTGCAAAATAAACAACTACATGAGTTTTCATATACAGACAAAAGAAAAGGGAAGATTAAACATATTATGCTTAAAGCTTACTGAATCCATATCTGAACCTGCCAACAAAAAGTATTCAGCTTCCTTCAACAGATTAGTATATGCATTACCTGAAAAGGACTCTGCAAAATACTACACGAGCACGAAAGCCATTGTTATTAAAAACATAGGGATTGGAAAACTTGAATTTTCTGTAGAAAGAAGTAATACTTGTCGTGGCGAAGGGATTCATAACGCTCTGCTTCGCTCATAGCAGTTTTGCCCTTGTACTTGTGGGTTATTTCATCATTGCAACATCCAATCAGCAAATACATACCGGGAAACCTAGAAATTTACAAAATTCAATCACATATATAATCAAAAAAAGGAAAAAACCAAGCAGTTGCGTGTAAGTGAAAGACTTAGATGAAATTTCGATGAAGTTAATAAAGTTCCTAATTAAAAACAATTAAATCAAAATTAAAATTGAAAATCAAAATTAATAGATTAAAAGGTCCCATTACAAAAATCAAGTATTTAAATTTTGAAAAATTTTTAATATATGTTTTTAGATATATTTTTTATTTAAAATATTGCCAAAATTTTTATCGTTGAATAAGTATTAATTAATTTTGAAATATAAACAACATTTTTAATAATATTTTTTCATATTATTGATGTTCACATTAAATTCTATCAATTTATTGGGTTAAATTTTTTATTAAATTATTTATTTAATCATTTTTTAGAAAAAAAAATTCATAAATTTCACCTAAAAATTTTCATATAAGTTTTCTTATGCATGTAAGTAACACAAAATAAATATTTGGGATACAAATAAACAAATATCTCACACATGAAATAAAATCCACAATAATTTCAAACATAAAAACTCAAAAAATTAGAGAGATAAAAAAAAAAAAAACACCCACACATGAGAATTTTGAAAGAAACCCATTACTCACCAGGAATTTTCAAACATACTCTATCTTTATATATAAAAAAAAAAATTAAATATGCAACACTAAGGAAATGTCATTATAAATTTAATAAGATTTAGTAACAACTTTTTTATCATTATGAATATGGTATATATATTATAACAACCTTTTTTGTTACTGTGTAAAATATTTAAAATATTAAGTATTAACCAGAACAGAAAGTCATTACAAAAATAATAGTATATCACAATGACTTTTTTTGTTGTTACTAATTTAATAGAAATTTGTAACGACAAAAATTATCATTGTAAAAAATATTAAAAAAATTCAAATAAGCAATGACCATGAATTGTCTTGCTCTTATCCATTTGTTTTCCAAACCTCTGCAACAAAAAGGAAAAAAAAAAGTGTTTTCCAACCACAATGAGTGTAAAATTTTCCTAGCAAAATTAATTTCATTTTTATCATTCATAAGAAGAGAAATATTATATTATATAAAACAATTTTTTCATTTCATAATACAAGAAATATTTTTTTCATTATAAATATGATTAAATATTTATAATAAATTTTTTATCGTTGTATAAAATATTAAAATTTTGATTAAGCAATGATACCATAAAGTCGTTAGAAATATAACTAAGCAACTTAACAAATTTTTTTGTTGTTAAGAATATAATAGGAATTCACAACAATAAAAATTATTATTGTATAAAATATATAAAAAAAATCAATTAAGTAACGATCATGAGAAGTCATTGCAAATTTATTCTATTTTGCGACAATAATTTTTAATCCTTGTAAATATGATAAAAATTCTTGTAACAACTTTTTTATCATTTATAAAATATTAAAAAAAATTAAACAATGACATTAAAAAATCATTGTAAATAAAAAAAATTTTCGCAACAACTTTTATTGTTATTACAAATATAATGGGAATTCACAACAATAAAATTTATCATTGTATAAAATATGAAAAAATTCAATCAAACAATGACTATAAAAATTGTAATAAATATAACAAGATTTTGCAATGATATTTTCAGTCGTTGCAAAGTATGGTTGCTAAATATCCACTTTCTTATAGCGAAATAAGTAACTAAATTGTGATCATTAATTAGAATTAATAATGCTCTCTTCTTGTGCCTCAACATACACTCTAATCATCCTATCATGCTTGTTCCCTGCTCCAATTCAAATGACAATTGCCCTTCCCATCCAAAATCAATACTATAATAATTGGAACACGGTTAACCACTAAAGAAGATAGTTTTTTCCTATCCTAAGGTAATTAAAAATCTTTTTTTTCCAAATTGAACTAAACTGACAAATGATAAGACTTAAACATGAAACTTCAAAGGTAAGCCTCTTTCTTGCTATTGAGACAAGGTCTTATTCGCATTATAGTTTAAAAACAAAATAACAAAATTATAAATTTTCTCTATTTAAAATTATCTAGTTAGTTTAAAAGAGGAAATTTTCTTTTGGTTTAAAGCTTTGTTGAGAATTAGCGTGATAATTAAATCTAATGCAAGAAAATAGTAAGCTATGGACGCGACATGCTCATTGACATTAAAAGGTACAAAAGCAAACATACACATGTATCTATTTGTATATTATATAGTATTACTTATTATAGCTAGAATATATATTATCGAAATTTTGTCCTAGGTTGCATTCTTTTCTTTTTTTATTGGAGTTTTCTAATCGGACTTGAAATATCAACATTCTTACCCATTACATTCTCTCATACTCTCATTCTTTAGATTTGAACATGAAACTAATCAAAATTAAAATAAAAGGTCATAAGTAATCACCTAATTACTACTCAAAATTAAAACATAACCAATAAGAAATTGATTGTATTAACTAAAAATGTTTCAAAAAGAAGAAAAAAATTGATAGATGCGTGTGAATTTTGATTCTTGCTTTTGTAGGTGTTGAAAGCTTCAATATTTTGAAGCTCAATTTTGCTTTGCCCGTGGTTGTCAGGGATCAGAACAAGACGTTCACTTTGAACGCTGATGCCTTCTTGAAGATGAAAAGATTAAGATTACTCAAAGCCTTCTTTCTCCCAAATTTTCAAGATCTCAAATATCTTTCAAATGAGTTACGGCTTTTAGATTGGAGTGGATATCCTTTCAAATCCTTGCCATCAAGCTTCCAACCAGACAACCTTGTTGCACTTCTCCTACCTTATAGCCACATTGAACAACTATGGAAGGGGAACATAGTAAGAATTACTTCATTTGATGTTTGCCTTTTAGTTTATTTTGAGATGAATTATCAATGATTTGAATACTATAGGAAAAAAATGAGTTTTCTATGTTTTCATCTTTTCTCTCTAATTTATTATTGTTTTCAACAGCCTTTATATAACTTGAAACTGGTTAACCTTAAAGGCTCCCAAAAGCTGATCAAGACGCCAAACTTCACAATGACCCCTAATCTCGAAAGTTTGATTTTGGAAGGTTGTACCAGAATAGTACATGTTCATCCGTATGTCGGAGTTCTAAGGAGACTTAAACTTTTGAATTTAAGATACTGCAAAAGCCTTAGGAGTCTTCCAACAAAATTGGAAGGGAATCTCTTGAAATATTAATTCTTTCAGGTTGCTCAAATCTTAGAAGGTTTCCTGAAATTGATGGACAAATGAAATGTTTGCGGGAGCTTTATTTAGATGGAACAGGCATTGAAAAGCTTCCCTCTTCAATTGGAGATCTCAGCAATCTTGTTTTGTTAAATCTGAAAGATTACCGTAACCTTGTGAGTCTCCCAAGCATCATAGATGGGTGTAAATGTCTAAAAACTCTTAATCTCTCCGGTTGTTATAAAGTTGAAACTTTGCCAGAGAATTTGCAGCAAGTAGAATTTTTGGAGGAGCTTGATTTAAGTAAAACTACCGTAAGAAAACTTCCATCCTTCATTTTTCAATTTAAAAATCTGAAAGTTCTGTCTTTCAATGGATGCAAGGGGCAACCATCAAAATTAAGGCTGAATTTGCGTTTTCTCTTCAATGTAATGCGAAGTGGAAGTTCGGATTCCATCGCTGTGATGTTACCTCCTTTGTCAGGTTTGAGTTCTTTAACGAACCTGAATCTCAGAGACTGGAATCTTTGGGAAGGAGCTATTCCTAATGATATTTGCTGCTTATCCTCTTTGGAAAAACTTGATCTTAGTGAGAACAATTTCATGTACCTACCTACAACTCTTAATCGACTTTCCAAGCTTAAAATTCTTGGATTGTTAGATTGCAGGGAGCTTAAATCTTTGCCTGAGCTTCTAACAAGTATAGACAATGTGTTCGAAGATGGTTGTATTTCACTGGAAGTTGTTGCAGATCCAACAACAGTAGGTAATTCAAAATATAAGGGATGTATTATTGGTTTAAACTGCTACAAATTGGCTGAGAAAAACAATGCATTAACGATGCTAAAAAAACACCTTAAGGTTGGTATCGCTCTCTCTCTCTGAATCTCACTCTCTAGAATTTATTGTATTAGTTGCCAAACAACAAGAGTTTTTTTTTTTTTACAGGTATCTGCAAATGAAAGACAATTATAGGATTTTGTTATACCTGGAGGTGAAATCCCAGAATGGTTCCGCCATCGGAGGGATGGATCTTCAATAAAGGTTCCATTGCCTCCTAATATTCGGAATGATAGTCAGTGGATGGGATTTGCTTTCTGCTGTGTTTTTGTCTATGCCTCCACTGATGATGATGCTTGTTGAAAGCAGCCGAGCATCGGGTGTGAAGCTGTTATCTGTGGTAGACGTATTGTAAATGATGCTTGTTGGAAGCAGCCGAGCATCGGGTGTGAAGCTGTTATCTGTGGTAAACGTATTGTAAAAGTCGAATATATTGGCTTTCATTTTGGAAGAGAAAACACAAGGAAGCACCTTTGGCTATGTTATTTTTCTCGCGACGTGATATTTTCGCTTTACATGGAGGACAAATGTGGTGAAACTGAGAATTCATCAAGCACAGATTGGGCAAATAAAAAATGCAATGAAATTGAGTTTTTAACCAAATCCACTCCAAATTTGAAAGTGAAGAAGTGTGGGGTTCGAGTAGTGTATGGGAAAGATTTTAACGAGATGGAAGAAATACAAGAGCAATACAGCATTCCAACAAATTGTGCAGATCTTGACGATATCCATCAAGACATAGGTGGTAAATAATTAAATTGATAATGTAAAAGAATTGATACTTTTAAACTAAAAAATTCTAAATAAAAAAATTTGTTAACATAAAAAGATGAAAATAATCATAAAATTCATATAATTAGATATAACATGAGTTTGAAATGTCTTATCCTCAAAAAAAAGTTTTAATAATTCTAAATGTAATGATAAAAAAAGTATAAAAATATATTATTAAATTTAATTAATTAAGTTGGTTTCGTAAAATAAATTGATGTTATAAAAGTAAAAAATATATAATATTTTATTTGTTAAATTAGTAAATTAAATAAAATTATGTATATATTTTTTAATATTTACATGTTAACTTGTTCTTCCTTTTTTTTAAGTTATATTATTCTTACTATTTATCATGATATATTATAAGATATCCTGATATCTCATAACTTTAGAATAAGAACGATATATTGTGGCCATAAACAAACCCAAAAAATAAGGATACAATAATCTTTTAAGGAACAAATTTGGCTGCCTTTAAAACCTGAAGTCCCTTATTACTAGCTTCAGTAATTAAAATTAAGTATTACCAAATATCTATAAATTTATGAGAAATTATTTATGATTTTATTTTTCATAAATGGTTAATATATAAGTAATTCATAATTAGCAACCTAGTAAAAAAATTTCTTAATGCATATTTTATGTCTTTTTTATTTAAACAAAACAAGAAACATGGTGATCACTTTTATTTTAAGAAACAAATTTATTCTGAGTTTGGGAAAAAAACAGAGCAAGAATAAGAAGGCTATGTTACATCATAAAACAGAAATTAACCTTTTGTTAAATGAAGTTCTACAATAAAACACAAGACTGAAAAGGTTTTTTTAAATTGTATAACATGTAATGCAAAAAAGAAAAAAAAATTCAAATTTGTTGTGATTAAAAACAAAAACTAGACAAGAAAATAACGAGTTACCTGTTATTTAAATGCCATCCTTTGATTTTAGCCACTGTAGTTAAAGCAGTTCGCCACCTTTGGATCTTGTCTTTATTTTCCTTGTATCTCTCTTGATGATCGGCAAATGCTTCAGCAACTTTCCTTGTTTGTTTTCCCAAATCAGATGGATTCACATCATAAAATATTGGGAATATTTTATGTCCCATCTTGTTTCCCTGTTCAACAATCTCGGCAAGCTCGTCCATGCACCAACTTGAAAAAACATATGTTTCTGAGAAAACGATTAGTGAACACCATGATTCTTGAATTGCTTTCAAGAGTTTTGGTGCTATTTCTTCTCCAGGCTCAAGCCTTGGATCATCCCTGAAAGTGAAGATTCCATTTCTTATTAAAGCAGCATATAGATGATCAGTGAATTTTGTGCGGGTATCTTCACCTCTAAAACTCAAGAAAACATCATATTTCTGTCGAGAAGACGATGAAGAAGACGATGATGATGATGATAGCGTCGACGACATAAGGAGGAGGTGGAAGAGGAAGATATCTCAAGCTGGTGTTTGAGACAGTTCCTTTTGCTTCTATTTATCAGAAATTAAAAACACCGTAAAGTTTGAGCATGAAGCAAGAGACCAACAAATGAATTTCCAAGGAAAGAAGAAAACATCTGTCAACAATTTCTCTTTACATTGTCCAACCGTTATTTCGAATGCACCTATATATGACAACTGTGTAAGCGCGTAGTGGTGGTATTTTGGGCCACAGAAATGCTATGAAGCTCTTTCCAGGAAGAATCCAAGAAGATGAGGGGAATTGGCTGCTGTCTTGACTATTGTTTATAGAGGAAAATATTAAGAGGTTAGCTAGTAACTTTGAAAGAAATGGAGCTTGGTGATGGTTAATTACAGCTTAAGAACTGTCTGTCTAGTAACTGTCAACTTCTCTAGTTTAAAAGCACATCAGTTTCCAAGGAAAAAAAAAAAAAAGCACAAACATTTGTCAGACAATTTCCCTTTACATTAATCCCAGTTTTTTTTTCAAACAAATCTCTATGATACATATGAAAGCGCCTAGCGATGGTGTTTTGGATTAAATATCTACTATAATGTTCTTTCCAGGAAAATTCGAAGAAGAAAGAATGGTAAATTGCTGTAGGTAAAAATTGACTAAGTGATGACTAAGGGAGCCAACTTCTTTTTCTGTTTTCAAACATTAATTGTTGTTTTGTTTTATTTTTGTGGTGTCCATCAAGTCCCATTTTGAACAGTCAAATTGTGGAAGAAGAATAATATGAGAATTTTAGAGCTTTTAGTTGGCCCTTGAGAGTAAATACAGGGGAAGCTTCAATGAAAAATCACCGGTTTTTCCATTTTTGGACCACTATTTGATAAAATTGTAGTCGTATTTAGAATTTTGAAGAGTTCTTCTCTTCACCAATGTGTCATGACGTGCTTGACCAATGACGTACTTGACCGAGTACATTTTAATTGTCCATTTAATTTTAGATTGAATACGATTTCATTTTTCAACTTTTGCTTTAATTTTCCAAAGAATTGTCAAGACAAATACTAAAAAGTAACATAAATTACATAGCATATGTGGGATTTGGATTCCCTTGTTTCTAAGGTACAATACCCATTAGAATTTTCTGAGTTGTAGACTCTCTCCCCTTAAGCCATCTGCTTCCAGCAGTAAATATATACTGCTAGTCATCATAAGCTGTGTAAATGTAAGAATTTTCTTCTTTTTGCCCTTTGCTGCCATCCTTTACAATTTATCATTATTTTTAAATGTAGAATTTTGTATAGGTCACTTTATTAATGTATTATCGTAAAATTGAACAAAGTATATATGATTGGACGATTACAGTATTATATGGAATATGTGGACATTGAATCATTGCAGGCCTTGGCAAATGATGAACAGTTCATGAATGCTGTGACAATCTAAATCAAATTAATCCAAAACCTACCTTGTTTAATTAATGGGTCTAATAATTGGTCACACATAACAAAACTATTAACGAAAGCACTCAATGATAGTATCGTATCCAAAAAGAAAAAATGATAGTATTGACTTTGGATGGAAATTAAGGTCAATTGCACTTTGAATTGGGGCAAGGAAAAAGCGTGATTGGATGATTACATATGTTTGGTGGGGCTGAAAAAAGGACCAATTTATTGATATGCAGATTTCAATAACAATATATTAAAAAGGTGAGCCATATACGAGGAAAGACAAGTTGTTTTCTGTTTTGTGGTATCCATCAAGTCCCATTTTGAACAATAAAGTTGTGAAAGGAGAATCGCATATATTGGTATGCAAATCTCAACAAGAGGCTGCCTCGTGTCATCCATTTAATTTACCATGTTATAATCTCTTAATTTTTATTTTTTTTGTTTTTTATTAATAGAGTACATTACCTTTTGTTTATTTATTCAAAAGGTGCGAGACTCACTTTTTTTTAAGGTAAGATCCATGACATTAATTTTTTTACATTTTTTTAAGGCCCATCATTTTTTATTTTTAAAATTTTTTTTAAATGTGTGAGACTCATTTTTTTCGGTTAATTTTTTGGGTCGGACCCACACATTTTTCTCTAATTTTTTAATATTTTATAATTTTTAAAAAGAAATCACAAAATATATTTTTTAAAAGATTTTTTTGAGAGACCCATTTGTACCAAATTTTTTTTCTACTTTTTTTTAACTTTTTTTTCAAAAAATTAAAATTTTTTGTTTTAATTTTTTTAAAACTCACTTGTCATCAAGGGTACTCGACCACATGTTTTATTTTTTGTACATTTTCCCTCTTTTTTGTAATTGATAAATCATTTTTTAGATTTATATTTTTTTGTGAGACCCACTTTATATCAAGGGTATACAATATGTCAAGTTATTTGATTTTTTTATTTTTATTTTTTTGTTAAATTTTTATATTTAATAAATAATTTTTAATATTTTGAATCTTTAATATGGGTTTATTTGATGTTATTATTAAAAATACATGTTTTATCTTTTTTTTTTAATTGGATAATTTTTAAAGAAAATTATACTAGGGGATGTGTTGGCATTACATCCGAATTTAATTTCTTTTCCTTTTTTCAATCCTTTTTTTTCTTTAGTTTTGTTTTTTTATTTATGATATAAAATTTTTGATAAGAACTGATGATGTTGCATGCAAACTCAACTTTCTTCCTTTTATCTTTTTTTTTAAAGTTGTTCACTTCTTTTGTTTTTAAAATTAGATTTTTTTTTTTTATAAAAAACAATGAATGTCTATACGTGATGCTTTTTCTTTCTTATGGCTTTCAACTTTTTGTGCTTAATTTTTCTTAGTTAGAAACATTTTAAAGTAAAAGGAATTGGAAAAAAAAATCAATGTGGATATATATAATAAAACACCCATATTCATGGATTTCAATTTGTTTAGATTTAATAGATGTATTATTTTAAAAAAAATTGAGATTGAACTGAGCTTTTTTTAAAGCACCCGTATTAAATGGCTCCCTTCATCTTATCTTCATAGCCTTGAGTATTGAAAGTTTATAATTGGCTGCTTTAGGAAAATTAGGCCATCCATGTTCTTGGATAGAAAATTTTTTTATTGACGAAAAGGAAATTGACCATAACTTTATTTGGAAATACATGCATTTTACCATCAAATCAAATATCCAAATGCTACCTGTGTACAACTTATCTTCAATTAAATGCACATTTTTAATGGTTGTTGTGGTTGAACTTGATTATAAATAGGAAGCTCCTTTTTTTATATATATATTTGAGGTTTAGGATTTTATCTATGATTATTTAAATTAAGAGTTTATTACTTTACTAATAAATTATGCGATTGTTGGTTATAAATAGAAGCTTCAATTTCTAAGAACCGGAAAACTTAACAAAATATAGAGAGACATGGGAGATATTCGATTCATATCCACTAGCATTGTTCAAGCTGCCAACCCCAAGACAGAATTTGAAAGAATCGAGTTAGCTTCGTGGGATCTCATGTTCCTTGCCATGGACTATGCCCCGAAGGGACTTCTCTACTACAGGCCACAACTCCAGCAAGATCAAAAGTTGGGTGAAACCTTAGTCCACCAATTGAAAAACACCCCTTCACGAACTCTAATTAAACTACTTCTTCCCCCTCGTTGGCTGCCTCGCATCCATTGAAGTTTACAAAGAAACCTCTTCGTTTGTCATTGACTGCAACAATGCTGGTGTCTTGCTTGTTCATGCTGCAGCTAATGAGATATTTCTGATATCATTGGGCCTATGGTTGTTCCTTCCTTTATTCGCTCATTTTTTCAGTTAAATGAAGTAAAAAATTATGAGGCTACTTACAATGCCTTACTTGCAGTACAAGTGACTGAGCTTTCAGAGGGCTCTTCATTAGCTGCACTTACAATCATGTTGTGGCTGATGGCACATCATTTGTGCATTTTATCAATTCCTGGGCAGAAATTTTCCAAGCTTCCATAAAATTGTCCAGGCCCCCATCGCTTCGACGTTGGTTTCCACATGGTATTGAGGGCCCTGTTGGTATTCCGAACTCTAGTCTCACACAAATCCATGAATTCATTCCTCCACCATTGCAAGTCAGGCTTTTTCATTTCACTAGGGAAAACATAGCACATCTCAATGCAAAGGCCAACGCTGAACATGGAACAGACAAAATCTCCTCTCTTCAAGCACTCTTGTCTCATATCTGGCAAGCTGTTGTGCGCATCAGAAATCTTGATCCGGAAGAAGAGACTAATTTCTTCCTAGCAGTTGGTGCAAAATCAAGATTGCACCAGCTGCCTGAACAATATACTCGAAATATGATGCGAGGTGGACTTATAACCATGAAAATCATGGAGCTACAAGAACATGGGCTAGGCAATGTAGCATGGCAAATGAACAAGTTTATTGCTTCACAGTCTGAGGAAAAGATGACGAATTTCTCAAAATTATGAAAGGAAATTCCTGTTCTAGTGACAGGAAGCCTAGCAAGGAGTATAAACAATCTTCTGGTCTTGGGTGGTTCAACTTGGTTTGATTATTATAGCATTGACTTTGGATGGGGAAGGCCAATTGCAATTCTAAGTGGGGGTGGGAACAGGCATGATGGGAAGGTAACAATGTATAGTGGAGCTAAAGGAGGAATTATGGACATTGACACTTGCTTTTACCTGAAACATTGCAGGCCTTGGCAAATGAACAGTTCATGAATTCTGTCACTATCTAATCTTAATCCAACTTCTACGTTGCTCAATGGGTGAAATAATTGCCATCAATAAGAAGTTTCAATAAGATTTACTAGACTTTAATAGCCGATTGTGAAACTTGGTTCATCCTGGTAAGCTGCTTACCAGGAGGATAGGAATAAGAACTTAAAGTTTAACTTAATTTATTCAATTAACTAATTACTTTTAAAAGATGATATCTGACAAATTTAGATTTTAAATTTAGACATTTATAACTCCTTTTATCTCTAAGCTACAACATCCTTTGTAAAAAAAAATTTAAAGAATAAATTGTTTAAGCTTGAATAGAAATCCTAGACCTAGTTCGCTTATATTTAAACAAAATTTTAATATTTGTTATTGTGTTTATTAATTTATACCTTTGTTGTACTTTATATCATGTTTTCTTTATTAGTAGGCAGCACAATTTATAATTCCCTTGACTATTTTATTTTTGGGAAATGAAATTTCTATATAATCCTTGGGAAAAAAAATTACATGTGATCTCATTTTTCAAGATACCAAATCAAAAAACAGGATGCAATCTTCTTTCCCTAAATCAAAGTAAAACACTCTTTAAAGCAAAGATAAGATGATTATGCTCCAAGCGACATCAAAGGATTTCATTTTCTCATCTTCCTTGCCTTTTTATGGAGTTTGTCCCTATTATTTTATTTCACTTGATGATTATTATCTTTCAATCTAAAAAAAAAACAAATAGAAATAATGCAAATTAGATTTATAAGAAATTATAAAAAATAGTGAAATCCTCTTATTTTATTGATTAGCATGTAAATAAATGAAAGGATTCATTCAAGTCCAATGATTAGTATTTAGAAGTTTACCAGAAAGTTTCTTCCCCACCATAAAGTTTAAAATTTTTTCCAGACGTTTTGGGTGTGGTCTTTCTTCAAGGCTGTCACTCTCATCAATTGGTCCTCCTTCCTCCTCGTAGATTTTACGTTTTCGTTTTACAAGGACACCACCGTTCCCTGCTGACCCTTCATCACCACCAACGTTTTAATGGATATCGTCAAGATCTGCAGAATTTGTTGGACTGTTGTGTTGCTCTTGTAGTTCTTCCATCACTTCCAAATCTTTCTCATACATTATTTGAACACCACACTTCTTCACTTGCCCTGGAGTGGCTCTGGCTGAGAACTCAATTTCATTGCATTCTTGATTTGCCCAATCTGTGCTAGACGAACTCAAGAACGGAAATATCATGTCACGAGAATAATAACGTAGCCAAAGGTGCTCCATGTCCAAAGGCAACCTGTCTTTTCTATCAAAACTATAGAAAATATCATCCAAATCTCGAATATTTCTACCATGGATAACAGCTTTACAGGAGATTCTCTTCCAACGATCATCATCATCGGTGGAGGCAAAGACAAAAACGCAGCAGAAAGCAACTCCCATCAACTGATTATCATGTCCAATATTAAGAGGAAGTGGCATCTTTATTGAAGATTCATCCCTCCGATGGCAGAACCATTCTGGGATTTCACTTCCAGGTATAAAAATATCGAATAATCGTCCTGCTTTATTAGATACCTGTAAAAAAAAAAAAATCGCTCGTTGTTTGGCAAGTTATACAATAAATCTTAGAGAGTGAGATTTAGTGACATAGAGGGATACCAACCTTAAGGTGATTTTTTAGCATTGTTAAAGTATTATTTTTCTTAGCCAGTTTGTAGCAGTTAAAACCAAAAATTCGTCCCCAATTTTCTAGATTGCGTCCATACGGATATGTATCTGTTAGAAGAAGCTCAGGCAAAGATTTAAGCTCCCGGCAATCTGACAATGTAAGACGACGAAGCTTGGAAAGTCGATTAAGAGTTGCAGGTAGGTAGACGAAATGGTTACCACTAAGATCAAGGAAGTTCAAAGAGGATAAGCACCCAATATCACTAGGAATAGCTCCTTCCCCAAGATTGCAGTCACTTAGATTCAGGTTTTTTATAGAACTAAAACCTGACAA